>NC_134485.1:125690245-125990245 GCF_040206685.1 Ascaphus truei | reverse complement strand
CAAAAGCAGTGGCTTGTTAGCATAGGATTAACATCACATTATTGTTGCGTTAACCAATAATGTGACATTAAGTACGTCTTACCATTGATGTCTCTCTCTCCCATTGCAGCGTCAGCAACCTACCTAGCTCCTCCTTTTGTTTTGAATTATGAAGTATGAGAACAGTATACATATGTATGTGAGGAAGCTTGCGCTGGAATTCAAAGCAATGGCAATTAAACTGGGCACGAGTACTGGAACGAGTTCAATTCTGGCAGAAGCAAGATCTGTGGGAATTATTTTTCTCTGCAGAGACTGCTGACGAGAGCCAGGATGCTTCACATGATGGAGCTATTGGTAAGTGCTGGATACAGGAAGTGGCATGAGCCCTGTGAACTATTGTTCCTTGTACAACCTGTTGATGGGAGGTAAAACTCTACAGAGCTGCACATTGGAAGTCAGATGTGGGGATCAGAGAATATCTGTCGTGACATGTAATAGGCATTATGTATTCTTTGTGAAGTGCTGAGTACACTTTTGGCGTTATATAAATAAAGACATACAATACAATGCAATACATTCTGTGATCTACAGTATACAAATCTCTCATACAGATAATAACAAAGATTAATAGGTATCACCCTAGCCTTGCTCTTGATTATGCCTTACTGATTATGCCTTACTGCACATTTGCACACTACCTCAATTTTCCTTATAATTATTTTTCTCATCCTGCACCAGACTGTGGGAGTGATTCAAGAATATACAGTGTAACGGGTATTCCCTGTGAATACAGATGCTACTACCTGCTGTGTATACCTGTGTGGCTCTCAGGAGCCTAAGCCTCCGCTCGGGGCCTGGGGTACATGCATATATACAATCTCGTGGTGCAACGCCTCCACCTGGGAGGGATCCCAACGGAGTAGGAGGAGGCCCTCACAGGAAACAATCACGGTAAGCAAACGGTTGTAAAATAGAACAGGCTTTACTGCATATATGAGCATAACATTTACTAAACACATTAAAGGTTAGCACTGCATAAGGATATCACATAATCCCATATCCACCACCGTGTACCCCCACACCGTGTCCACAGTATAACCCCCCTTGTCCCGTTGTCAGCGCTGCCACTATGTGAGAGTACTCTCGTGTGTGCACGTGCGTAACGTTACCTGCCCAGTGCGACGGCACCTGGGCGTTAAAGATTCTTCGCAAAGGATCAGACGAGCTTTCTGGCGATGTCTGGTTCCTCCGGTGAGACGATCTGTGAGGACGGTCCACCCTTGATACAGTTCCGCTCTCTCTGCTGAGCAGGCTTGATCCCAAGCCTCTGGATGGAAGCACAGCGTCCGCTGTGTCCCTAACTGGCTCTTGATAGTAAGGAGCAGGGTCCCTAACCTAGGGCCTGTCCCTGAAACAACTCAAACTACTGGGTGGCTCAGGGCTAGCTGGGGCCTAGGGGGCTGCTGGCCTAGTGCAGGGAGTCACTGACTCCTGCACCCTACCTCCTTCCCCTAGCTTCTCTTGGTGCCAACTGCCTTGCAGCAAAACCCCGCAAAATTTATCTAATGTCCTCTGCAGGGAGATGCTGCAGCCCTATTGGCTCCCTGGCATCATGTGGGATCCCCTAAGGCTCATGGGACCTGTAGTCCCTGCTGTGAGCCCTCCTCTGATTGGCCCGCATTCGCGCGACCTTCCCTGCTGGCCACCGCACCAATATCTCCACTGTGCATGCGCGCGAAATCCACAATGGCGGCGCCCTTGGCAGGGACCACCGGGCATCCCCGGCAACCGGCCACAAGCGTCCCCGGCAACTGACCGCATCTGCTCCTGACAGTCGCAGGGAGTACCCGGAGGGGGGTCCGCAAACAGAAAGGGGGGACCTGGCTACATCCTCCCCCTGGTAAAAACCCCAACGACCTCGCTTGGGACACATAACTTGATAACTATATACAGCAGTTATATAATGAAAATGGCACAACATCATTATATAATGAAAATGCAACAATCAAATGCGATCTTACACTTATCAGCTCTATATCAGTTTGTACATTTCATTGAACATCACAATGACGGACTGCACTCTGCTGCGAGCCCACTGCTGAGCCTCATAATGGGGTGCCCCAATTTGATCATAGGTTACACGGTTTGGAGGGTACTTCACTCTTTGGCTCCTACGGAGCTGTTCTTCAGCAACTCCCTCTGGGGAGTAATAAGTACAGTCCTGAGTCTCAGCCTCTTCCCTTGAGGGGAGAAATGTCTCTGAACAGTCTCTGTTTGGCACAAAGCACGGGCTCTGTGGATCCAAAGGCTGGCCTGTTGATGCCACCTCAGTAGGCATTGGCCTATGGGGCCCTTTACCCGTAGCACCTCTGGGAGATGCCCCTTCAGTGGAATAGTCCCTTTGAGAGGGTCCTTCCATAGGGTCTTCAAGAGTTTCAGAGTTGGGGTTATTAGTTACAGTCTCTTGACCAATCTCTGATAAATCGGACTCACCATTGAGTGGTGTGGCCAGTATTTCTGCTTCTTCGTCTCCCACTTCTGGGATGGGGAGAAGGTGATTGCGATGCCAAACCTTTACCCGGCCTTCAGTGTCTTTGATGCGATAGACTGGGAGGCCAGGCATATGGGACTCTTCCTCATATACGCCATCTCTCCATCGGTCCGCCAATTTATGTTTTCCGGGGACTCCCAGATTACGGAGCAACACAGCATCCCCAGGACGTAGCTCTCGATACTTGACTTTATTGTCATATCGTCTCTTGTTGCCAGCATTCAGTTTAGCTGTAGAATTCTCAGCCTGTTGGTAAGCTTGCTGCAAACTGTCCTTTAGTCTTTGCACATACTTGAAATGGGTAGCATTGTGTATCCCGTCCGTTGATACTCGAAGACGCACATCTACTGAGAGTCTTGCCTCCCGCCCAAACATGAGGAAGTATGGGGAGAATCCAGTGGACTCATGGCAGGTACAGTTGTACGCATGTACCAAAGCCTCTACGTGTCGACTCCATTCCGTTTTCTGCGCACCCTTCAGGGTTCCGAGCATGTCCAACAAGGTCCTGTTGAATCATTCTGGCAAAGCGTCTCCTTCGGGGTGGTACAGAGTCGTCCGTGATTTGGCAATGTTCAGCATTTTGAGTAATTCTCGGATCAGAGTGCTATCAAAATCTCGCCCTTGGTCTGAGTGAAGTCGGTTTGGTAGACCGTAGTGAACTATCTCCCATAGTATTTTTTCGACTGTGATGGCCTTCTGGTCTTTCGTGGGGAAGGCTTGAGCATACTGGGTGTAATGGTCCGTGATGACCAGCACGTTACAGATTCCTCGGGTATCGGGTTCAATACACAAAAAGTCCATACACACGAGGTCCATTGGGCCAGAACTCTTGAGATGGGCCATGGGTGCGGCTCTGGTAGGCAAAGTCTTGCGTTGTATACACCGGGAACAATGGCGGCAGTGTTGTTCCACCGCTTCCCGCATCTTGGGCCAGAAGAAGCGGTCTCGGACTAACCCAAAAGTCTTCTCTACACCGAGGTGTCCATGTTCATCATGTAGAGACTACAACACCATATATCTCAAGTTTTGGGGTAGAACCAGTTGTCGCCTATCAGGCTGGTTGTGATATTGGACTACCCTGTAGAGCAAGCAATTGTCAATCTCGAACTTGCATTAGCAACGCGATCAGGTTTCTGGGAGCACTTTTCAGTTGAGCTGGATTCTTTTTTTGAACAGCTTGCCGAATGATGCTGATTACTGGATCTCTCATTTGGTAGTCCATTAAGTCTTTCCATCTTATGACCTTGTCTTGGGTTATGTTCATTCCCTTTGGATCGCAGTAGGCGGCTGGGATAGCCTGCGACTGGCATTCTAACGAATCTGCAACTCGTAGTTTGGAGAAGGCCACCTGATCATTGATGATGGCCGCAATGCTACACATTGCTCGCATCCCTGGCCCTGGGATCTCTTCCCATTCATCATCATCGGAAGTAGCACTTAGTCCTGGTCGTCGTGATAGAGTGTCAGCCTCAATGTTCAAAGGCCCCGGCTTGTACTTCAGAGAGAATCTGTAGTTACATAGGGTTGCCAGCCATCGGTGCCCTGCTGCATCCAACTTGGCGGAAGTATTGATGTACGTTAGGGGATTGTTATCCGTCCTTACCTCAAACGTAATACCATAGAGGTAATCATGAAGTTTCTCTATGATCGCCCATTTGAGATCCAGGAACTCTAGCTTGTGTACAGGGTATTTCTGTTCAATGGGTGTCAGACTGCGACTGATGTAGGCTACAGGCCGAAGACCCTCTGGGTGCTTCTGATGTAAGACAGCGCCCAGTCCATTGAGACTGGCATCCACATGCAGAATGTATGGTTGTTCTGGATCAGCATACGCAAGCACTGGTGCTTCGGTCAGGCTTTTCTTCAAGTTCAGGAAGGCCCGTTCACACTCGGACGTCCACTTATCGCCAAACGGTTGACGGGCAGACGTGGCCTTCCTTCCGGTATCTTCGGGGTATATCTTCAAAAGATTATTCAGGGGTTTAGCTCGACTAGAGTACCCTTCCACGAAGCGACGGTAATACCCACAGAACCCCAGGAATGATCGCAGTTCCGTGACATTCTCGGGACGAGGCCAGTTCACTACCGCTTCTACTTTGGCCGGATCGGTAGCAATTCCTTGGGCAGACACGATGTAACCCACGTAAGTCACCGAGGTGTGACAGAACCGACACTTGTTGAGGGACAACTTCAATCCTTCTTTTCCAAGATGGTCTATCACCTTAAGCAGCCTCTCTTCGTGCTCCTCCAGGGTCTTTCCGATGACAATGATGTCGTCCAGGTAGACCAGACACTCCCGAGGATTCATGTCTCCGATGGTTTTCTCCATCAGTCGCTGGAAGGTAGCAAGAGCTCCGCATATACCTTGGGGCATACGCGTAAATTGGTAGAAACCCAGGGGGCAGACGAAGGCTGTCTTTTCCTGGTCCTCTGCACTCATAGGTACCTGGTAGTACCCAGATCGTAAGTTGAGCACACCAAACCATTGGCTCCCAGTTAGAGCATTCAGGATCTCTTCAATGCGAGGAAGGTTGTATTGGTCGGGTACCGTACGATTATTCAGAGTTCGATAATCGACGCACAATCTTACAGCCGTTCTTTTCCTTACCACCACTATGGGTGAGGCATAAGGACTCAGAGACTCCGTCAATATCCCAGCGGTCTCCATTTCTTTCAGGACATTCCTTACATCGTCCACATCCCTGGGGGCGATGCGACGAGAGCGTTCATGGAATGGAGTGGCGTCACTCAACATAATGGTGTGTTGGGCGCTGCGACTGCGGCCCACATCCATTTTGCTGGTGGAAAATACCGTCCTTCTTTCATTCAGCTTGGTCGTCAGTCGATCCTTCAACTCAGTTGGCAGCATCGAGTCTCCGAAGTTGAAATCCAGATCGACTAACTGCTCGTCCACTGCAGCGGCGTTCACCTGGGGCACTGTTTCCACCGGGCTGACGGGATATATGCTGCCCAAACTTTGTCCTGCATCAATGTCCATCGGGAATGGAGAGATATTTTGAACATGCACGTAGGTTCGTTGAGGAATTTTTGTCGTCCACTCTCTCACTTCGGGTATTACCCTATACCCTCTCTGAATCTCTTCCTCAGGAGTACTCTCCAGAGAGAAAACATGATCGGTCTCATCTCGATCGGGATAACAGCACCAGACGGCCATGTGTTGCACTCCCCTGGTAAAATGGTCGTCAGTCCGCGTTGACGATTGTAGAGGTCCCCATGACGCTCTAAGGCATATACTCTGTTGCACTCCTCTCTCAGTACAGGGTCAAGTAGTGGATTGGCCATTGGCAAATCATTGGTCTCCTTCAGGTAGGCTCTGATGATGGCTTGCACTATATCCGTATTTGTTCCCAAGATGACCGGATACTGACACTTGTGGAGGCTTCGGGCATACCATTGCCTCCACATGCATGGGATGTTTCTTGCCGGTATTCAATTGGAGTATCTCCAGTTGAACTCTCACAATTCCATCGATGGGGTAATCTTCATTACTCAACCCCCTCACCTTCATATGTTCCGCTGACCGCAGGGGACAGTGCTTGAGGTGTTGATCATAGAAAGGTTGGTATATTATGGTCACTTGGGACTCGGTGTCCAGTAAAGCAGAGGCATAGACTCCTTCTACTACCACGCGCACAATGGCAGAGGGGCCTACATGACAGTAACCATCCCCGGCCGGGGTTCCATCATCTGGGCTTAGGTTAGTAGGAGCTTCGGGAGGCACAGGGGTGGCCTCGGATGTCTTAGCTTCTGTGGTCTGTATCCTTTACTGGGCGTTTTCTTTTCTTGGGTGACTCCTTCAGGGCACTCTCTGGAGAAATGGCCTTTCTTTCCACAACCATAGCAGACGATATCTTTAGGATCAAGTCGTCTTGGGTAAGTGGGGGAGGATCTCCCCGAAGTTCGGCCTTTCATTGAGGGCGACTTGGGTGGCTCCTCTTCCTCTTTGACAGGTTTCTTGATCCGGCGAGCGGAGGCTCCCGGGATGTCACTCGCCTGTGAATCTTTGACCTTGGTGCCCGTATGCAGCTTGGTATAGGCTTCATGCCCCTTGACGATCCCCAAAATGTCCATGAATGTAGGGGGAGGGCCCTCCATTAGTGAGCACCTTATCATGATCACTATGTGATGCGTGGGAATGGCACCTCGGAGAAACTGCTTGCGCCGGTATTCGTCCATCTCTGAGGCTGGAATGAGGCCGCAAGTTCGCAATTTCCACAGGACCAGCTGAATTCGTTGAAGGAAATCTGACAGGTCTTCCTTCTCCTTCTGTCTGAGACCGTAATATTTGAACCACAGCTCACTCTCCTCTTCATCTTTGCCATAGATCTGGACTAACAAGTCTACCATCTGATGAGCAGAGAGATCAGGGTCTTGGTCGTGCTGTGCACTGACCATGGTGGCTGCCGGGGGTCGGAGGCTTTCCAGGATTCTCTGACGTCTTACCGCTTCAGAGCAGGGCCATTCATCGATCACCTTGAGGGTTTGTTCTTTCCAAGACTCGATGATTTCCTCGCCTGCGGGGACAGGAACCATTCCTGAAAACACCTTCAACTTCCTGTAATTCTGAGCTTGGGCTGACGTAGTTATAGCTTCCACAAGCTGCGGGAATGTCACTCCTAGCATGGAGCTGCCACTGTCTGAGGAACTTGTGATCCCAGCTCCCTGACTGTTAGGGGGTGGTGTGAAGCTGCTCATTAACCTGTTAGGGACCGGTGATGTTGGCGGTCTACCGGCCCAGCTGGTGGCCCCTTGCCTAGCATCAGAAGAGAAAGTCACTCGGGTAGGGATACGTCTTATCTGATTGGTGTACTGGCGGCCATATTTTTGCCTTCGCAACCCGCATGTCTGGTAAGAGAAGTTACGTGACTGGAAACGGTTCCAGGGTAAATGAGAGGGCAACCTTGCGGTAAAGTCTCTGGTAGATACTGCTGCGGCCGAGTTTATTCGAGCATTTGCCCGTTCTCGGCCGCAGCAGTTACCTGGCGTGCGCCGAAGCAGCGGAGGAGAGGCCCGCCGATCGCGGCTTCCCCCTCTCCTTTCCGGGTCCGCCGGGTCCCCCGGAACCCCCTGCCGCCGTCCCCCACATCGCGGGACACCAGGGCTCCCTCGGGGAGCCCTGGACGCGCGTGCAGGGGGCGCAGGCACCCGATGACGCGTGACCGCGCATCGGTGACGCGCGGCACGCCGAGGGGAAGCCACTTGCAAGCCAGGAAATCTCCCGGCTTGCGGAACTGGCCACACTTCAATAAAGTGTGTCGCCAGTGTACACTACTTGTGGGCCTCTATCAGCTTGTTCGGTGGCCAGCAGTAGGGTGTTCTCTTGCTGGTCAATGTTGTAGTGCTTGCTGATGAGGCGGGCTCCTTCCAGATCAGGTAATGTCCTTGCTGCGCTGCAGACAGTAAACATGGCTACATCGGCAGGTACCCCATCTACGGTGACTACGTGTCGCCTGAGCTCTCCTAGTTTTTTGGCCCAGTTGGCCACTTGTTTTTAGGCGTGAGCGCAGGCATGCTGACTGATAGGATACTACGTGAACTACTGAGTAGGGCACCCCAGGGCTGATCTCAGCAGCGCCTCCAAATGTAACGGGTATTTCCTGTGAATACAGTCGCTACTACCTGCTGTATATACCTGTGTGGCTCTCAGGAGCCTAAGACTCCACTCGGGGAGCCTGGGGTACATGCATATATACAATCTCATGGTGCAACGCCTCCACTGGGAGGGATCCCAACAGAGTGGGAGGAGGCCCTCACAGGATACAATCACGGTAAGCAAATGGTTGTAAAACAGAACAGGCTTTACTGCATATATGAGCATAACATTTACTAAACACATTAAATGTTAGCACTGCATAAGGATATCCCATAATCCCATACCCACCACCGTGTACCCCCACACCGTGTCCACAGTATAACCCCCCTTGTCCCGTGGTCAGCGCTGTCACTATGTGAAAGTACTCTCGTGTGTGCACGTGCGTAACGTTACCTGCCCAGTGCGAGGGCACCTGGGCATTAAAGATTCTTCGCAAAGGATCAGACGAGCTTTCTGGCGATGTCTGGTTCCTCCGGTGAGACGATCTGTGAGGGCGGTCCACCCTTGATACAGTTCCGATCTCTCTGCTGAGCAGGCTTTATCCCAAGCGTCTGGATGGAAGCACAGCGTCCGCTGTGTCCCTAACTGGCTGTTGATAGTAAGGGGCAGGGTCCCTAACCTGGGGCCTGTCCCTGAAACAACTCAAACTACTGGGTGGCTCAGGGCTAGCTGGGGCCTAGGGGGCTGCTGGCCTAGTGCAGGGAGTCACTGACTCCTGCACCCTACCTCCTTCCCCTAGCCCCAACTGCCTTGCTGCAAAACCCTGCGAAATGTATCTAATGTCCTCTGCAGGGAGATGCTGCAGCCCTATTGGCTCCCTGGCATCACGTGGGATCCCCTAAGGCTCATGGGACCTGTAGTCCCTGCTGTGAACCCTCCTCTGATTGGCCCGCGTTCGCGCGAACTTCATTGCTGGCCACCGCACTAATATCTCCACTGCACATGCGCACAAAATCCACAATGGCGGCGCCCTCGGCAGGGACCGCCGGACGTCCCCGGCAACCGGCCGCATTTGCTCCTGACCGCCGCAGTGAGTACCCGGAGGGGGGGTGGGGGGTCCGCAAACAGAAAGGGGACCTGGCTACATCAGTAACAACCTCCTACATGTATTTGTAACTAGTATGTATAATTGCAGAGTGATTTGTGCATAATTTGTCAACTTTTTCATAAGAGCTTGGGGCTAAATTGCTCATTTTCAGTTTCATATCTAGGAATTTTGACATTTTTTATGATTCTGAGAATTTACAGCAGGACTCCTTAACTAAGGGGGCTATGCACTAAGCTCTGATAAGTCACTTTTAGAGCGCAAAGTGCTCTTCGGTCGTGATTTTTGTCTCAACCCGATGTGCTAAGTTACGCAAACAGGCACTTTGCGCTCTAAAAATTACTTTTTTCAGGGATTTTTTCTAAGTCCAACTTTGCTCGATCGCAGCCCTGTTTGCGTGAAATTCTGCCCTTAAGCGGGATGCACTAAGCAACGCAACCTTAGCAAACGCGAAAGTTGCGTTGATTAGAACACGTCAGGTCAGAGCATGTGCAAAACCCATACAGCAGCCCGGCGGGTGTCCCCGGCTGACCCCACGGGGGTCCCCGGCTCACCAAGCGGGGGTCCCCGCGAGAGTGCGGGGTCCCTGCGGGAGTCCGGGGGTCCCGGCGGGAGTCCCGGGGTACCCACGGGCCTGCAGTACCAATATTGCACCTCCAAAAATAAAAAACAACCATTCTAACTAAATACACCCCCTAACACATACTATACAGTAATGGCCAAAATGACTACTATCCAAATATGGATAATAATGCATTTGGCCATTTTAAATACATATAAATTACAATAAATACAATAAAAAAAATGAACACTTACGTTTTACAGGCACCAACGATGAAGGCCGTCTTCATCCTCATCTTCATTCTGCCCATACCCTTACGGTGCTGCAAAACATGCACAACAATTACAATAGCCAATGTAATGTCCCCTAACCCCTTAATCACCATAGCGGTTATTAACCGCTACAGTCATTAAGGGGTTAACCCACCCTTACCCACCACTCGGGAGGCCTACATACCCTCCCACTCTAACCCCCCACCCCGTGAGGCCTAACCACCCTCACCCACTACCCACAAGGGAGGCCTACCCACATACCCTTGGGGCCAATACACCCCCCACCCCCAACAGCTACAGTACAATAATGTGCAAAATAACTATTATCCAAATATGAATAATATATTATTTGCCCATTATGAAACACATAAAAAATCCTTAACTCAAAACATGAATTTTTAATCTTAAAACCACCACATTGCATGTTAAAATAAATACAGCAGCCATTGCAAATATAAAAAAACCAAACAGCAGCTACACAAATGTCTATGAAATGTCACACGATTGCACTGTGTGTACATGATGCAATTAATCAGTGCATCTTATAACACTATGCAAAATATATGTAACAATAAAATACACTATCAACAATGTCCCCTAACCATCAATGCCATCCTGAAAATCAATTAGAAACTAACCAACATCAATACAATTAGCATCAGTCAATTAATCCATTTCCTCAAACAATTAAAATACAATACAAATCAATTATACAATTCCCTATTCAATTGCTAAAGCCAAACCATTGCCAAAACAATTCTAATTTAAAGTAACCACCATCATTCTAATCTTACTACCATAAAGAAGCCTTTAGCTAAATACAAACTACATTATTCACAACAATGACAAAATAAAGATGCTAAATACATTATCCATACATGAAAAGAACCTAAACATGAGCCAAACAATCAATTATTATCCCTGTATGTCTATCCATACAGATAGATAAACATAACATACAGTACAGGGGCAATAATACAGCATCAAATACAATGCATTTACATACAATACACCCATTCAGTGTCCGTGAATGTATTATATACATAGATAAATTAACGGGCATTAAATGGGAGTGAAAAAATAAAAGACATGCATGAAAAATCATTAAAACCTGTAAAGGTAAAAATAATAAACTTTTCTTTTGTTTACTCACCATTAGATGTCCACTCTTCGAAATCCAAGCGAGCCGGAAGCACAGGAACCAATCCACAGGTAAGCCATAAAATAAAAAACCATAACAAATCAACGTCTGTGTCTTCTTTCTTCTTTGGGGTCTTCTGGGGTCTTCTTCGATCTTCTTCCATCTTCTTCCATCTTCTTCCGTCTTCTTAGGCCACGCCCTTCTTCTTTTCTTAGGAGGGGAGATGTTCCCTCCTCGGCGACTAGCTTCAAAATGAGGCGACATAGGCTTTTATAGGCCTATGACGTCACATTTTGGTCAAATGTTTCACACGGTCCTGATTGGGCCGTGAAAAACATGTGATTTGGCCGATGGAAAAAAAAATGATGACGTAATTTAAAGGCAATGAAAGCACAGCCAATCAGAATGGCTTTGCTTCAATTGCCTTTAAGATTACGTCATTAAAATAAACATGGCAGGTCTCACATGGTACCGTAGCCAATCAGAGCGTGGGAACTCCATCCCATCTCTGATTGGCTCTAGTAGACCATGTGACAGGCTTTCAAAGACGTCACATCCGTTCTCCCCCAAGCCTCTGTCACAACAATCCCCCAAGCCTCTGTTTTTGATTTTAATTTTGTTTTCCAGAGCTGGCAACTCGCTATGATCTTTAAAAACCTCGAACTGTTCCTTTAAATGATTAATCTCACTATCCAGCGTCTGAAGCAGAATTTTGCGCTTGGATATGAGCAATCGAATAATATTCACTAAAGCACCAAATATAGGCCAAAGGTTGGCCCCTAGTTGTCCACTCAGATCTAACAGTCGATTTCAAACAAATACAAACAAAAAAGTTATAAAAGGGTATTATACATGTAATACATGCACAGCATGTAGATTCAGCTCCAAACAAACTACCTTTACATCTACTCAAACTTCTAAACAATATATCATACAACAACACATCACATGTAATAGCACAAATATTATTTATCTCCTTGAATGTCCTTGCGGTCTGCAGTATGTGGGTATGACCACTAGACCGATTAAACGTCGGTTCTATGAACATATTTACAACATTAGAAGAGGCCTGGATACACATAGCGTATCGAGCCATTTCCTCCAAGTGCATAACAAAAACCCCAAAGGTCTAAAATGTGTAGCGATAGAGGCAGTCACGACAAATTGGCGTGGTGGGAATAAAGGAGGGGCACTAGGTAAAACAGAATCCTTTTGGATTTACGAACTAAAAACACTCACCCCTCTCGGGCTCAATATTGAATTTGACCTGAAACCTTTCCTTCTGGACAGATAAAGTATCCATCTAATAAATAGATTATTCTATCTCCATTATACAGGGCTCTGGTATAGCACACTACTATATTTAAATTTATTGATTATCACAGGAGAACCACTCTATATATATATTTTGTAAATATCACATATAAGTTATATATGTAATAAGTTATATGACTGGTTTCTACTTGAAATCAATATTGTAGTAGTCATATATATTTTCACAGATCACAGCATACACAATTGTAAGCATTTTAATTAACTCACATATTTACTCGGTCACCATTGCACAATTGCTTCTCTTATTATATAAAATAATTTTTACAATAGACATACTTTATTAGGTTTATAATACCTCACACATATCACATATTCTATCCACTTCCATATTTACACAACATTATCACATTCTATTACCCAATGCATGGGAACATATATTTTTATACCACACAGCACCATCACATCTTTCACCCACTACAAGGGTACATATTTTTCTTCATTAATTACATGATCTATTGTTGAGGTTATTTTGAATTCTGCTCAACATGCTTCTTATATATGGTTCACAACTGTTGTTTGATAATATCAATAATGATTCTGAGATTAGGCTATATATTTCTTATGTTTCATTGTTATTATTTAAATTTTTAGACAGTGTAAATTTATTATCATTATTTTATATGTATCACTTGTTATCTTATGTTCCATGTTTGTTTTTGTGTATATGTTTTTGTTCGAGACGCTGAGAGTCCCAAAGTACACATCTGCGCATGAGCAAGTTTATTCTGATGTAGTACACCTTTAATCCGGGACTATATATATCGGGACATACAGGGACTACTTTTTTATACTACATTTACCCCTGAGGAAGAAAGCAAGACTTTCGAAATGCGTAGGGTGTCTCTGAGAGGTCCTCCAGACTCGGTGGTGAATCCTGTCCCCCTTGGAACTTGCTAGCAGATGTCCGTTGGCTGCCGAATCCGGGCGGATATCCATCCGCGTCCACAAACAGCTCCGTTTGGCGCGCTTCCAACAGCCGAGCAGGAAGGAACTACCATTCCCCGGCAGACACGAGAATCTTCCGTGTCTACGGCGCACAGAGGCGATTGCCACAAACAGAGGGAGCAAGCACCATCCACGGTAAACAACACACGTGTGAGCCCAGCAGTCCGGTGCAGCAGCAGCCATCCATAGAGGGGATACTCTTATATATCCACTGCCTGATACCTTCTTACTTTTGGTAAGCAGGTACCCCCACCTGAGTTGGAGTGTCCTAACAGTTTCTATTTTATGTATTTTATGTATTTTTAATGATATGCTTTATTAAATGTGTTTGTAATTGGTCACCTGTTGTTCTCAGCGTCCGTCTTATGTTATATGTTTGTATGTATGCCTAACAGTATTACACTATGTTGTGAATTTTTTTTCCCTTACATGTTTTCCCATCACATGTGGAACATCCATTCCCAGGAGAAACATCCACGCCACTGGTTGTATATTTCCATTACTATATATTATATGTTTACATTTTATTAGTGCAGAGCGCCATTGATATATTTTTTGTACTGCTCAAATACCTGACTGGGGTTCAGGGATATATCACAGGCTGCCTACACATTAGGATATAGCGCTACCTATTTGTTTTTTACCTGTGGATTGGTTCCTGTGCTTCCGGCTCGCTTGGATTTCGGAGAGTGGACATCTAATGGTGAGTAAACAAAAGAAAAGTTTATTATTTTTACTTTTACAGGTTTTTATAATTTTTCATGCATGTCTTTTATTTTTTCACTCCCATTTAATGCCCGTTAATTTATCTATGTATATAATACATTCACGGACACTGAATGGGTGTATTGTATGTAAATGCATTGTATTTGATGCTGTATTATTGCCCCTGTACTGTATGTTATGTTTATCTATCTGTATGGATAGACATACTGTACAGGGATAATAATTGATTGTTTGGCTCATGTTTAGGTTCTTTTCATGTATGGATAATGTATTTAGCATCTTTATTTTGACATTGTTGTGTAATATGTAGTTTGTATTTAGCTAAAGGCTTCTTTATGGTAGTAAGATTAGAATGATGGTGGTTACTTTAAATTAGAATTGTTTTGGCAATGGTTTGGCTTTAGCAATTGAATAGGGAATTGTATAATTGATTTGTATTGTATTTTAATTGTTTGAGGAAATGGATTAATTGACTGATGCTAATTGTATTGATGTTGGTTAGTTTCTAATTGATTTTCAGGATGGCATTGGTGGTTAGGGGACATTGTTGATAGTGTATTTTATTGTTACATATATTTTGCATAGTGTTATATGATGAACTGATTAATTGCAGCATGTACACACAATGCAATCGTGTGACATTTCATAGACATTTGTGTAGCTGCAGTTTTTTTTTTTATATTTGCAATGGCTGCTGTATTTATTTTAACATGCAATGTGGTGGTTTTAAGATTAAAAATTCATGTTTTGATTTGTGGATGTTTTATGTGTTTCATAATGGGCAAATAATATATTATCCATATCTGGATAATAGTTATTTTGCACATTATTGTACTGTAGCTGTTGGGGGTGGGGGGTGTATTGGCCCCAAGGGTATGTGGGTAGGCCTCCCTTGTGGGTAGTGGGTGAGGGTGGTTAGGCCTCACGGGGTGGGGGGTTAGAGTGGGAGGGTATGTAGGCCTCCCGAGTGGTGGGTAAGGGTGGGTTAACCCCTTAATGACTGTAGCGGTTAATAACCGCTATGGTGATTAAGGGGTTAGGGGACATTACATTGGCTATTGTAATTGTTGTGCATGTTTTGCAGCACCGTAGGGGCATGGGCAGAATGAAGATGAGGATGAAGACGGCCTTCATCGTGGGTGCCTGTAAAACGTAAGTGTTAAATTTTTTGTCTGTATTTATTGTAATTTAAATGTATTTAAAATGGGCAAATGCATTATTATCCATATGTGGATAATAGTAATTTTGCCCATTACAGTACTGTATGTGTTAGGGGGCGGGGGATGTGTGTTGTTTATTGGGGGCAATTGTCCCCAATAAACATGCTAATGTACTTAACCCCTTCATTGCCTTAGCGGCTATCCGCTAAGGTAATGAAGCTGCATTAATATATTTTAAATAATAGTGTGCGGGAGCAGGGGGCCCCCTGAGCTGAACCGCATTGATTTCTGCCTCAGAGACCCCCTGCTTCCCGAGTTACAGGCCCCGGTTTGGGGCATCGGTGCCAGTGCGGACGCCATCTTTATAGAGCCCACGTTGCGTCTTGACGCTATAAAGATGGCGGCGGCACTGGCACCCGATGCCCCATACCGGGGCCTGTAACTCGGGAAGCAGGGGGTCTCTGAGGCAGAAATCAATGCGGTTCAGCTCAGGGGACCCCCTGCTCCCGCACACTATTATTTAAAATACATTAATGCTGCTTCATTACCATAGCGGATAGCCGCTACGGTAATGAATTATTGTTTATTGTTATGTATGTTTAAATACTAGTATAGATGTGCAAGGGGTCTCCTGAGCTGAACCGCATTGGTTTCATCCTCGGGGACCGCCTACTTCAGGAGATACAGGCCCCTTTATGGGGTGCCGGTATCCCCTCAGAATGTAAATAACCCGGTCACGTGACGCGGGAGCTTTAAACTGCAGGGGATACCGGCACCCCATAACGGGGCCTGTAACTCCTGAAGTAGGGGGTCCTCAGACCTGAAACCAATGCGGTTCAGCTCGCGAGACCCCCTGCTCATGTACACTATTATTAAAATGTTTTTATTTAGTGTAGGATCGCCTGTAACAGTCTTGCATGGAGATAGCAAATCTCCATGCAAATGTTACAGGCGGCTTTTTTTTCTATCAGCTAGCGAACGGAGAGGTTCAGAACGCTAGCAGGGGGAAAAAAAGCAAACCGTACGCTGTGGCTGTTTTGAGCTATTTTGAGCAGGTACGTTAAAAAATGGCCTCAAGGCCTTAGTACATCGCGTCCCCGGCCTCACTTTTTAACGAACCTGCTTTTTGGCCAAATCAAAACGCAAAGCCATTGAGCTTAGTGCATAGCCCCCTTAGTCTTCAATGGGGCCAGATCACAAAACATTTAGGAGTAGAAGGGCACACGCTTAATTCATTTCAGATACATTTAAAGACTTCAAAATTATTATATTTCAACATTTTGCCAGCTTTTATAACATCTGTACCATATACATTTATATTAGCTTAACTTACAATTGAGTTGCACTGTGAAAAAAACTGCACTTACTGTATCTGCCTACGGAGCTAGTATGAAATTATAAGGAGATAAAAGCACAAGGGCCACATCAAGACCCTTCAAGTGCCACTGTTGTCCCAGAGACCAGCAGTTGAAGAGCATGTTTTAGCATGTTATGGTTTATAGAATCTAAGTCAGTCACTGGGTTTATTCTGAGAATATTATATTTAGTTAGTATATTTGTCTACCCTTTTGGGCATGATTTGTTTTTGAGATATTCATTTTAATATATTTCTATATGTGTATTTTGATTTGTCTACCTTAGATTTTGGTTTAATTAATTCATTTTCTTTAATATTGTACTGGTTGTTATTATAAAATTAGGGAGGTGAAGACTGCCTTTTATGTGGTTTCCTCTATTTTTCTTTATTAGTACGTCTTACCATTACTCTGAACTGGAACCTGTAATGGGTCTTTAGCTTGAGTTAAAAAAAGAAGAGGGAAATAAGGCAAGATATAATGCTATATTCATTCAATCATACCTAATTGTGGCGTTAGACCCATCCAAACCCTGTAAAAGCCTTATTTCATGGTGTGGATGTGAGTTACGCCAACTTTAGATATGACCTAATTAACGTACTGTAACTTTAAGTCCCTACATTAACCTTAAAGGAATATGCAATGGTACAATATCGCTGCAGTTGCATATAATCAGCATCACATCACTCTTATAGTTAACTCTATACTCTCTATGGGGGAAAACATATCTTAACGATATGTTATTGACCTTGGAAGATACACTGTTAGTCTTAAGGTGTCATTGAGGTAGGTTAATTTCCTGTTAAGTGACTTAACACACACACACACACACACACACACACACGATAATGTAACTAAACTTTTTTTAATGAACAGGTTAAGTATCCTCACTGGTATTTACCCGTTTTTAACTGCACTAGGTTATATAAACATATGCTTGGATATATTAACCCCTTTGGGGTTTATTTCACATAACATTAGTATGCATTTAGCATAGGGACTTGCTTTAGAGACTTACCTTGACGTGGTTAGCAGGCTTGGCATTATTTGATCAGAGGATGTAACCAAAAGTCTCCTTTATCTTATACATTTTGACACCATATTGTGACAGAAACCAGGGGTTGGTAATAAACTCCATATACAGGGCTCCCAGGATACTGAACAGTTTCTGTCCTGTCTAAGCTGAACAGGGCAGCCTCGTGGTACAGGCACTCCATTCCACAGTTTGTCTGCTGCCTGTTTTCTGTCACCTGTCATGCTGATTAGAGTTCAGGTATATAAGACCTGTTTCCTGTTTCCTCTGGGCCCCGCCCAAGAGCCTGGAAGGCTGCTGAACTGCAGAGGGGTGAGAAAGCCTCTTTCCCAAATCGCTTCATTCATTCTGTTAGTTTGTCTAAAGACTGCAAAGGTACTTATTTTGTTGGTGGAAGTGGACAAGCCACTTCCAACTCTGAGTCAGGGACATCTAAGTTTAAGTTATCGCTCAGACGAGCAGCTTTTTGTTTGGCTTTGTTTTCTGTTTAAACTGTGGCAGTCTCAGTGCCTGGGACTGAATAAACCAGGCATAGCCTGTTTAAAGGAACAGTACGTGACGTCTCATCATTTAACCTACCCTAAAAGACCGTGTTCTAACAGTCCCGGACAGACGGCGGAGCCCCGGAGTAAGCCGTTTGTCACATATGGTGGAGAATGCGGGCAGAACACTAAAAGGTCTGGGGGTTAAAGAACTTTAAAGAAAAAAAAAAAAAAAAAAAAAAAAAGGTTTTTTTTCTCTCTCTCCAAACAAGATGGAAGACGTGGTGAGTGCGCTGGTACGCAATGTCGCTGTCCAGAGAGACGCGAATGAAGCCCTGCAACAGGCGAATGCAAACCAGCAAGAGACAAACCGCTTGCTGAAAGAGGAGCAACAGCGGTTCGCTCAGGGCTTACAGCAGGAACTCGAGATCCTGAGGGAGACTATCAGTAACCTTCCACTGGCAGCGGCAGCCCCAGTTCCGAAAATGACCAGGGCAAGCCACTACCTTCAGAAGATGGGACCCTCGGATGATGTGGAAGCCTATCTTCTCACGTTTGAACGCACGGCACAGAGAGAGGGATGGCCAGAAGCTGAGTGGGCTGGTCTAATCGCACCCTTCCTAAGCGGCGAACCCCAGAAGGCTTACTTTGATCTAGAGCCAGCCGAAGCTAACGTCTATGCAAAATTGAAGTTCGAGATCCTCGCCCGCCTCGGCGTAACCACGGCTGTTCGCGCCCAAAGGTTTCACGCATGGTCCTTCACGATGGATAAAGCCACCCGAAGCCAGATGTATGACCTCATCCACCTCGCCCGGAAGTGGCTACAACCCGAGATCAACTCAGCAAGCCACATCGTGGAACGGTTGGTCATGGACCAGTTCTTGAGGAAACTTCCCTCTGCCTTACGCCATTGGGTCAGTCGGAGTGACCCCCACAATGCGGATGAGCTTGTGGCCCTCGTAGAAAGGTACAATGCAGCAGGAGAGCACCCGCAACCCACAGTCGTGGAGCAACCCCACTACCCGAGGTTCCAGGACTCTTCCAGAGACGGTAAAAGGGTACCGGGGTTAAGGGGAGCTGAAGAGCGGCGACCACCTTCACGCAGCACCAGCAACAGTGGTTCGCACACTAAGGGCAATAGCCAACATGGGGAGCCGGGAAAAGGCTCTAAGTGGGACACAGACTATGTACCTAAATGTGTAAATTGTCATGAGAGGGGCCACACAGAAAAAATCTGCCCACTAAATGATGAGCCCATGCAATGCAACAGCGTGGAACCTTATTCGCTGTTGTCCCAATGTATGGGCCCTAGCCCAGAGGACCCCTTGAATAACCATCTGTGGGCATTTGTAAAGGTTAATGGTAAGAGGGTTCGGGCACTTCTTGACTCTGGGAGTATGGTCACACTAGTGTCCGAATACCTATTGCCCATTAAGAAGAAACAGGTAAACAGTTCACAAAGAGTGGCAATTTGTTGTATACATGGGGATAATCATGAATATTCCACTGTTGATGTTTTTTTTTAAACAGAATTTGGTTCTTTAGATTTCAAGGTGGGTGTTGTACCCAAACTGGCACATGATGTGTTAATAGGGACCGACTTTCCCCATTTTCTAAAAATGTGGTCCCCAGCTCAGAATAGCGCCCAGAGTTCAATAGCAGACCATAACGAAGTGTTAGAAGAAACAAATCCTTTCCCTTTTTCAGAAATGGAGGTTGACGAGGGCCCAAATAAGAAAGGGGAAAAGGAGGAGTGCTGTGAAATTCCCTTCCCCATCACTACTTTGGTAGGGAATACCCCAAATCAAGATGTTGATCAGGCACTTACCACCCCAGTACAGGATAAGACCCTCGCTGACCTAGAGGTCAGTCCTGGGAGTTTTAAGAAGGCCCAGTGGGAGGACCCCACATTAGCGGTAGCAAGAGGAAATATACGGGACCAGAATAGTACTCATGGCCAACCAGATAGGTCACTTGCTTACCCCTACTTCGAGGTAGAGAACGACCTAGTATATCGGGTTGATAAAAGGAAATCAGTTACAACTAAACAATTGTTGGTACCACGGACATTCCGTAATGTAGTATTACACCTCGCACATAGTCATCCATTGGGGGGACACCTAGGGGTGGAAAAGACAAAAGAAAAGGTTCTCCGAAGCTTTTATTGGCCTGGGGTTCTGGCAGAAATTACAAACTATTGTTCCTCATGCCCAGAATGTCAGATCACCGCCCCGTTCAAAGCATAACGCAGCCCATTGGTACCCCTTCCCATAATAGAGGTACCATTTGACCGGATTGCTATGGATCTAGTAGGACCCCTAATAAAGTCTGCTAGGGGACATCAGCATATATTGGTAATATTAGATTATGCTACCCGATATCCGGAGGCAGTTCCCCTACGTAGCACCTCTGCTAAAAACATAGCAAAAGAGTTAGTACTTCTGTTTTCCCGGGTCGGAATTCCTAAAGAGATCTTATCTGACCAGGGAACACCATTTATGTCCCAAGTAACAAAAGAGCTATGTAAACTCCTAAAAATCAAGCATCTCAGAACCTCAGTCTATCATCCACAAACAGATGGTTTAGTGGAAAGGTTCAATAAAACCTTAAAGAGCATGTTACGCCGGGCGGTCGATAAGGATGGGAAAAACTGGGACTGTTTGTTACCATACCTGTTATTTGCCATTAGGGAAGTTCCCCAGTCACCCACAGGCTTCTCCCCGTTTGAACTATTGTATGGCCGACATCCAAGGGGCTTACTGGATATAGCCAAAGAAACTTGGGAACACGAGGTTACCCCTTACAGAAGTGTAATAGAGCATGTTGCCCAAATGCAGGACCGCATTGCTGCAGTCCTACCCATAGTGAGAGAACACATGGAGAAAGCTCAAGAAGCACAAAGGAATACGTATAATAAGGGTGCTAGGGTCAGAATTTTTTTTCCAGGTGATAGGGTACTAGTTCTGGTTCCCACCGTGGAGAGTAAATTCCTTGCTAAATGGCATGGGCCATATGAGGTCTTGGAAAGAGTGGGAGAAGTAAATTATAGGGTAAGGCAGACAGGTAGGAGGAAACCTGAGCAAATTTACCATATAAACCTACTCAAGCCCTGGAAAGATAGAGAGGTCTTGTTAACCCTAGTACCCCCAGGTCCGTCAGAGAATCAAGAAACTGACCCAGAGGTTAGCATAGCTGAAACACTGTCCGTGCATCAGAAACGAGAGGTCCAGAGTTTAGTGAGAAGGAACAAAGAAATCTTCTCTACACAGCCAGGTAAAACTAACGTAATTAAACATGACATAGTCTCTGAACCGGGGGTCCGAGTTAACCTTAAACCGTACCGAATCCCAGAGGCCAAGAGAGAGGCTATAAGTTTAGAGGTTAAAAAAATGCTAAAACTAGGCGTAATTGAGGAATCCCAAAGTGGGTGGAACAGCCCTATAGTTTTAGTCCCAAAGCCAGACGGTACAACAAGGTTTTGTAATGACTACCGGAAACTAAACGCGGTGTCAAAATTTGATACTTATCCTATGCCCAGGGTGGATGAACTTGTAGAGAGACTGGGAAAAGCCCGATATCTCACAACCCTAGACCTAACAAAAGGGTACTGGCAGGTTCCCCTCACAGAAAGGGCAAAAGAAAAAACAGCCTTCTCAACCCCAGACGGCCTCTTTCAATATAAGGTGCTGCCTTTTGGCTTACATGGAGCTCCCGCCACATTCCAAAGAATGATGGATAAAATTTTAAAACCACATGTTCGGTACGCTGCCGCCTACCTGGATGATGTGGTAATCCATAGTGAAGATTGGCAGTCCCACCTTCCAAAGGTCCAAGCTGTGCTCGACGCAGTTCGGTCTGCTGGACTAACTGCTAACCCCGCTAAATGCACTATTGGTCTGGAGGAGGCCAAGTATCTGGGGTATTCTATTGGTAGAGGGTTACTCAAACCACAAACACTCAAAGTAGAGGCGATACAAAATTGGCCAAGGCCAGTCACAAAAAAACAAGTAAGGACCTTTTTGGGGTTAATTGGCTACTATAGGAGGTTTATTCCCAATTTTGCAACTAAGGCAACCCCACTAACCGACCTCACAAAAGCAAGAGGACCGCTAATGGTAAAGTGGTCCCCCGAAGCCGAACAGGCCTTTAGAAGCCTGAAAGAAGCTCTCTGTGCCCAACCAGTGTTGGTCACACCTGACTTCTCCAAAGAGTTCGTAGTCCAAACCGACGCATCTGAGGTAGGGCTGGGGGCGGTACTCTCCCAGGAGTCTCAAGGGGAGGAGCACCCCATCCTTTATTTAAGTAGGAAACTAAATCCCCAGGAGAAAAATTACTCCATAGTCGAGAAAGAGTGTCTCGCAATAAAGTGGGCTGTAGAGACACTCAAGTATTATCTGTTGGGGAGAAAGTTCCGATTGGTCACAGATCATGCACCCCTTACCTGGATGTGTCAAAATAGGGAGAAGAACGCTAGGGTGACCAGGTGGTTCCTAAGCCTACAGCCCTTTAAATTTTCTGTGGAACACAGGTCGGGGCACAAACATGGCAATGCCGACGGGTTGTCAAGGATGCACTCCCTAATATCCATGGTCGCTCACCCCTCGAGGTCTGAGCTGGGGGGGAGGATATGTGACAGAAACCAGGGGTTGGTAATAAACTCCATATACAGGGCTCCCAGGATACTGAACAGTTTCTGTCCTGTCTAAGCTGAACAGGGCAGCCTCGTGGTACAGGCACTCCATTCCACAGTTTGTCTGCTGCCTGTTTTCTGTCACCTGTCATGCTGATTAGAGTTCAGGTATATAAGACCTGTTTCCTGTTTCCTCTGGGCCCCGCCCAAGAGCCTGGAAGGCTGCTGAACTGCAGAGGGGTGAGAAAGCCTCTTTCCCAAATCGCTTCATTCATTCTGTTAGTTTGTCTAAAGACTGCAAAGGTACTTATTTTGTTGGTGGAAGTGGACAAGCCACTTCCAACTCTGAGTCAGGGACATCTAAGTTTAAGTTATCGCTCAGACGAGCAGCTTTTTGTTTGGCTTTGTTTTCTGTTTAAACTGTGGCAGTCTCAGTGCCTGGGACTGAATAAACCAGGCATAGCCTGTTTAAAGGAACAGTACGTGACGTCTCATCATTTAACCTACCCTAAAAGACCGTGTTCTAACAGTCCCGGACAGACGGCGGAGCCCCGGAGTAAGCCGTTTGTCACAATATATATTTATTCCCCATTTATTGCTATCCCAAAGGGAGAAGCGCAGGGATTCACCTTCTGATTTTCACATTTGTATGGCCAATCCCTTCGCCAGCTGCATGCTCCTTACATGGAGAAGCGCGGTGATTATATATTTGTTATATATATATATTTGCGCCTGAATATATAGCTAAGAATATAGATAAATGTAGATAGACAGAGATAGGGATAGACAGATAGAGATATAAAGATTCTGATGTAGCAGGTGTTAGCACACACCACAGTGTGTACAATGTTACTTGCAGCTTAATATATAGACAATTTAGACAGACGACGCAAAAATAAGTATAATATAAAATAAGAGTACTAATTAGTACAGATATTGCTGATAAAGTCCTAATGTTGAAAATATCTCAATGAAGTATGATCCTGTGAAACAACAGAAAGAGACCACATATGGTGAATTACTGATATAAAAGGTTGTATTGCACAAGAGATGCAGACTCCTTACAGTGTAGCAGATCAAAATTGGCAGTGTGGGTGTTTATCACGGGAGACCAGGCATGTACACCTTTTTACCGGGATCATTACATTGAGCAAAACGAGATAAGTGAAATAAATTGTGACTTATTCGCATGAAAAGGCAAACAAACAGTGGAACACAAAATACATGAGAAAGACACACTTACTGGGGGTCTGGCTACAAAACTAGACTTTCCTATTAGAAATGAACGAAAAACTAAAGTCTTTAGTTGACCAGGATTTGGCTTAAAATGTCCTGGAACTCAAATCTGCATGAAGTTCCTGACACCACTGCATGATTTCCTCCAGAGATGGTGAAATCCCTTGACTGGGAGATAGCTCCAAACATCCTAGAGCTAAATTCGGTTTGCAATCCTAGCGGGGACCACTTCGTTCCTTTTGTAAAACTTGGTCACGAAAAGCTTCACTTAGAAAATATTTCGACACGAAATTTCTGAAGCCGGCTCGCTGTTATTTCTCCGCGAGCATCTTTTGGTACATTTAACTTTGACGCTGATGTTCTGGCACTTAGAATCTGCTCACCAGATTGGCTGAGGGATTTTTGTAGTATTTCAGAGTTCATTCATGAAATACTACAGCCAATCCGAGCATGGGAAATTTCCTACCAGCCAATTAGAGCGATGCCAGTCTTCTGAACCCGGGCAATTGGATCTTCTGAATCAGCCAAGGGCATGCACAAGATTGCCACCTCTGCCACATGGACTTGAGAAGCCACCTGCTGGTTTAGGCTCCTCACAGTCTGGGAAGGCAAATGGTAGTCCTGAGGACCTCCATTCATCCCAGGACGTGGGTGCTCAAGCCTAAACCTCCTGCCCAAATATTCTTCACACCTCTGGCATCCTCTGTGGCTTTCATGTCTGATGTCTGGGTAGACAAATTGGCACCAAGCTGGTAGCCCAGTGGCTCACCCAGAACATCGGTCTGGAAAGAGACATCTTATTATACCGTACACAAGCATATATGCATTTTAAACACACTATTTAATAAAAAAAATACATTTGATACTTTCTAAAGTCTTTTGGTTATGGGGAATAGAATAATGGGTTGTACTTTATTCATTACTAGCCATATTCCCCACACTATAACTAGACTTAGGGCCTCATGCAGTAAGCGCCGAAAAGCCATTTTTCACCATTTTTTTGCCAAAAATGCCACGGCGATTCAGTAAGCCCCAATAAACTGCTGATAACAGCAAAAATCGCTGGGTTTTTTTGCCGGAAATTTTTTTTCGGCAGCCGCGCAGTGAAAAGCAATTTTTCGGCACTGATCGCCAGTTTTTCAAACACGCTCAACTCTAGAAGCCCCGATCAGCTTATCGCCACTCCAGAATTGTGATTTCTGCGCCAATCAGTCCCGGCAAAAAAAGTTGTCAAGAAGGTGGGGAGAAGTATCGGCAAGGGCAGGGGGACAGCATTTAGAAAAAATGAAGGCCTTTCTCCTGCATGGGATTGATGCCGGGGGTCTCCGGAGCTGATATCCATTAATATCAGCATCGGAGACCCCCGGCATGCATCCGATGCCGTAAAAATGCTTTTACAGCCCACTTCATTACCTTAGCGGCTAACCGCTAAGGCAATGAAGGGGTTAACTCCCCATGCCAGGCTTATTGTGGGTAGGTGGGGGTGAGTGAAGGGGGTATTTGGCCCTTGGTAGGTGTTTAGGCCTTGCGGTTAATACCGCTATGGTAATGAGGGGGTTAACCCACCCGCAAGGCCTAAATACCCATCCTTGGTGCTAATACCCCCTTCACCCACCCCCGCTACCCACAGTAATACAAATACACACTACAGCCCCACTACCCACCTCCTAGGCCCTCAATAAACATTACTATATATAATACACTACCCACCCCCTGTGCCCCTAACAACCCCTATACCCGCCTAACATACAGTACATATTTTTTTTTGGATGCACAGGAATGATACTATAGGCTGGCTGTGGCCCTCGGGTGGTCCTCGCGGGTATCCGGGGGTTCCCGCTTGCCTGCAGTACCAATTCAGTGCCCCATAAAAATTATTTAAAAATTATTTAAAATAATTTAAAAATTATTAAAAACACTGCTGCGGTGTATTTTTTGCTACAATACAAGTGTCTCTGGATTACAACATGCAGTGTGCTGTCTGTTTTTTCTGGACTTTGGACTGGTATAAAAAAATATGGGCATGATTAACCAATATACTAAGAAATGGTTGAGGGTGAGGGTGGGTTAATGCCTTAATTACTATAGCGGTTAATAACCGTTAAGGTGATAAATGGGTTAGGGGACATTATATTGGTTCTTTTTATTCTTGTGTATGTTTTGCAGCACCGGAGGGGGACATGGACGGTGATGAGGATGAGGACAGCCTTCATCGTGGCAGCCGGGCAAGGGTGAGTGCGAGATGTATTTATTTTATTTATTCTGCTTAATGTTTTTGAAATGGGCAAATGCACTATTATCCATATTTGGATAATAGTAATTTTGACCATTACTGTACTTCATGTGTTAGGGGGCGGGAGGGAGGTTGTTTTTAATTTAAAGTATTGATGTATTTTTAAATTATTTTGGGGGGGCACAGAATTGGTACTACAGGCAATCAGGGACCCCCGAACACCTATTGGACCACCCGGGGTTCAGCTCCGGAGACACCCTGCACATCTAGACTATAAATAAAAATGTTATAAAAAATAAATAAAAATTCTGCCGAGATTTGCGCAGAGAGAGGCGAATCTCTCTCTGCTGCAGACAGATCTCGGCAGGGGAGCCCTTCTTGGCAGGCAGAGCGCATCGCCACCATCCACTCGCCATGTTTGGAAATGTTGCTGTCGCAGGGATTCGGATCATCCTGCATTCTGCGAGGGCAAAAAGCAAAAAACATGGCAATTTCAAACCCATGTGAAGAGTGCCTTTTCACCCTTTACTGCATGAGGGCCTTAGTCTTTAAAACTCCTCACAACCTTATCTATGGTAGGAGCACTTCTAGAACCCCTATACCGGGTTCTGGGTGAAGTGGACATTAACTGGGCATCACCCTTAACCTAGGGGGTCCCTTGACCATTCCAGGGACACCTCACATCCCTATTCCCATTTACCTTTCTGGTCTGTGCTGAAGCAGGGTATCCTAGCGGTGAGTTGCACAAGCGTTTTCAAGGGGAGATTTTGCCATAGCAATGTGCCTATATGTATCCAGGAATCCAACCTGACTAGCTAGGCACATTTTGACAACACTTTCTCCTAAACACCCCCCTCGAAACTCATAGCCTAGCAATCTCTGCTTGCTGGCCCTCCTGGAAAGGTAAAATCACATACATTCTTTGTCTCATAATTATTCACAATGCATATACAATCACTGGGCTCAAGAGCTGCCAGTCCCAAACCCCAAAACATGGATCAGAGGTAACCAAATGGGCTTAACCTTTATTAGTGAGCCTGGTTACCCCCTCACCATCACAGTGTTTTTCACCACATGGGTAATCAGAAAGACAAACACAGAGACACAGCATGATTCTCTTCTTCTCCGATGTGTTCTGGTGAGTAGTTAGACTCTCCGAGCTGAAATCTCATGATGTTACCTCTCCTTGTCCCGTTTTAATGCTGTCAGGCAGTGGAGGGGGATTAGATCAGTTGTTGAATGTCCATCACTGAATGGCACTATACGTCCAATATAATGCTACCGCAGCACTTGCAATGCTCAATACACATGCTGATCATAGGATTATACCTAAAAGTTTAACCCTACGCGTTTCGTTTCTCTTGGAAACTTCATGAGTGGTGATATCATGTTATGCATATACGCATTAAATAGATACAGATGTCATACTATTGGTTGATTGATCTCAGTGATTCTGCCAATCACATAGTTTCTTCTGAGAAAAACAATGCACACAAGCGCACCACGGATTAGTATAAAAATAAATCAATATTTATTATCTGTCATATAGACCACAGAAGAACAATAAATGACTAAAGCAGCACAGTGCTACACATATAACACAATTTACAAGCCATATAAAAAATACAAGATATGTATGGTTACTCCCATTGACGGGGTACTAACCCAGTAATAGCTTCAATGAAGCACAATAACCACAACAACAACAAATAAATAATAAAACTTTAAACCAGAAAGCCCACTAAACTTACACTGATGAAGTGTCAATAGCTAAAAAATGATCTAAAACCACAGTAAGGGGAGCAAGTACTAACCACAAGCGGCATCAGGTGCCATGTGTGAACGCGAAATGTCCAGACTACACGAACGCATGGCAGATGGTTCTCTCTGCTGGCACTTCCTGGTTGCTTTGCTCCAGCCAATGGGTAAATGCGCCCATAGCTCCCCTTCGTGACCTCTATGCGTTTCGCAACAACGTTCTTCATAAATATCCGTTACACTGGCGACACACTTTATTCGAGCTCGGCTAGTCCCACGAATTCGGGTATACCCGGGTGTATTGAGGTTTGTGACTGTTTTCTGCCCGAGTGCATTGAGTTATTTTCCGGCAGGGATTGAAGCATTTTATTCCCATTGGCTGCAATACTGCACACTACATATATATATACTGCATTACAATTCATGAATTTATGCCATCTGGTAGACACGCGAAGCATTGCAGCCTATTAAATCCTAATCATTATCATTTAACAGATCAGCCGCCCATCAGCCAGGCATGAACCCAGGCTGGGAAGGCAAATGCAACGGGGCTTGTCAGAGGTGAGGAGCGGCGCATTCCAGGTATCTGCCAGGTACATACCGGGTATTTGCTCGAATAAAGTGTGTCGGTGCAGTATGTCCCTCCAGGGAAGACCCATCATCTTGCGGGTCAAATCTATAATATCAAATCTGTCTGCTTATATTGACTTTTTTTTTGCAACGGCCAGTTAAAAAACTAAAATCTTATCTTAGAGAAACCACTCAAATACTCAATCTAATCAATAACATAATATATACAAATAAATACACTCTGGTCACGTGACGTAACGTCACTATATGCTGTCATAGAGCACAAACCAGGGTGTTTAGCAGCAAATTAATTTGTGGATCTTGAAGGCACTTTCATGGAAGCAAAAATTGATTTTTTAATTACCACTATTCAATTTGCACTTTATCACAATTATTTTTGGTTTAATGATGACATTTTTTTTACAAATTAAGAGCATTGCCATTGGCACCAGGTTTGCGCCAAGCTATGCACATCTCCTTATGGGAATGTGGGAACACCAATACATCTGGTTCAGCATGAGTTTGCTGCAAACCTGGTCCTCTGGAAATGTTATATAGACGATATATATTCTTTATTTGGCAGGTTGATCACTGTACACTATTATTATTTATAGATTATTTAAATTCAAACACTTTTAATTTGAAATTCACCCACAAATTTAGCACCACACAATTAGAATTTCTTGATTTGTCCATATATATACACACACAATATTATTTGTACCAAGACCTATATTAAACTGTCAGTTGTTTAAATTATATAGAAGCAGACAGTAACCACCATAACAAATAAAGGTTGTAAAATGTTCCATATGGGGAACAATATCGAATCAAGTAAAATTGTAGCAAAAATAATATATTTGAAGAACAAGCAGAGGAAACTTTAACAAAATTTAACAATAAGAACTATAGGGATCTAATCTCGGAGGAAGCATATACAAAAGTTAAAAATCTAGATAGAAAGGAAATACTATCCTATAATAAGAAGAAAGAATTGGGAGAAATAACATCATATGGACCCATTAGTGTCCCATTTGTAACACAGTTTAACCCATTAGCTCCCAAAATTAAAAAAAAGTAATTTAAAACACTGACATCTGATATTAAAAGATCAGATTCTGAAGCACATATTTCTAAGGTCCCAAAATCATTTTTTTCTAAAGCAGATACTCTCAAGAAGAAAATAGCCCTTAGCTGTATACATAGCTCCAAAAATAAAACAGCTGTACAAATATTTCTGGACATTACAGGTTTCCATAGATGCCTGAAATGCAAAACATGTAAAATTAATATTCTTCAAGTCAAACAGGTTAAAAAATTCTCTTCAACTAAAACTAATACTGAATATGTAATTAAGAAATTCATCAATTGTGATACAACAAATGTAATTTATTTAATTCAGTGTCCCTGTAACAAACTGTAGGTCGTACAACAAGGAAACTCAAATTGAGATTGTCAGGGTTCTGCTTGCCACAAACCAGGGTCGGACCGCGTGGCTGAGGTAGGGTTGTAAAAGCACCGACCTGAGACCGCGCAGGCTGATCCGGATTGCGCAGTTCGTTGTCATACGTAGCAGGATCAGGAAAGGAGAAGACAGCGTCGTCGTTGTACAAGCCAGGGTCAGGACAGGAGACATCAGGATAAACATTGTTCAGGCAAGAGTTCGGCAACAGGTAGTCAGGAGAGCCCCGCTTCAGCTTAGGAGCGCGGGGTTGGCCTCTGCGCGAGCGACGACCATGGCCCATGGTACTGGTCACAGGAGATGGTAGGCAGACCAGAGTAGCACACCGCTTTGCTGCACGGGTGCAACAGTGCTACAGCGCAAGAGTCCTGAGCGGCTGGGGAATCCTCTGTAACAGTGCAGGAACCAGGACACGGCCTCTCTAGATTAGGGAAAGAGTAGGCCCCAGAAACCAGGAAGCTGTAGATACACAGGGAAACCTCTGCTTCAGTGCAGGAAACCAGGAGGCTGAAGGACGCAGGGACGAAACCTCTGCTTCAGCACAGGAGAACAGGAAGCTGAAGGACGCAGGACGGAACCTCCGCTTCAGCACAGTAGAACAAGCGGGAGCTTGAAGGAAGCTGAAGGATGCAGGGCGGAACCTCCGTATCAGCATTGGAGAACAAGCGGCTTGAAGGAAGCTGAAGGATGCAGGGCGGAACCTGGTATCAGCATAGGAGAACAAGCGGCTTGAAGGAAGCTGAAGGACGCAGGGCGGAACCTGGTATCAGCATAGGAGAACAAGCGAGAGCTTGTGGCAAAACAGTAGTGACATCCAGTTAGGACTATGCTCGTCAAGGAGCATTATGGGAAAGCAATACTTAAAGGCCAGCGGGCCAATCCCTGGCGGGGGTGTGAAGGTACTGCTCCAATGAGTGAATGCAAGTATAGGTTGCAGTGATATGCTGCACAGCTGCAGTAGATACCAGAGGGAGTGTGTATTGCATTGGTGAGTGAATCCAGGCTGCAGCAAACATCAGGAGAGCTGTTCCAGAACTGCACCGGTCTGCAAGGTAAGGCAACCAGTAAACCGCGGAGCGGATTCCTTACAGTACCCCCCCCTTCACGCGAGACCTCCGGGCGAACATGAGCACTCATAGAGTTGGAGGACCGGGAATTGTTGCTGAACCGTCTAGGATTGGGGTTAGAGTCGTGCTCCCAAGACTCGTGGTTAGTCCTTAGTGTACCCCCACCCCCCGGTGAGAACTGTGGACAGACAGGACCATCCATGGGCCTTCGGGACATTGAGTTGTTCCTAAAATTCTTTAGGTAGAAAGGGCATCCGTAAACGAGCAGTTCTTTGGTGAGTACAGTTCTAGGATATGAGATTGATGGAAGAAACATCCTTGGTACATGGCTCGCCTCGCAAAATGTCTTGGAAATCCAGGGCTGTGAAGAACCAGAGAGTTCCAGAGCAGAAACGGCAGAAGAACCCCCACTGAAAACCCAGTCTTTAATAAAGGAACCTGAATCTAGGATCAGCAGCCCTGATAGTTGATCGAATACACCAGGAGGAACTTTGTAACAGAAAAACTCTTGGCTGACCACTGCATGTTGGAATCTGCGAGGAATTTTTCCTCTAGAAGGCTCCCAGGTAATGGTTAGTAAGGGTATAGGCTGGTTGGAAGCATCTCCCGGTATTGGTATGGAAGGTGACAAGGCAAGCAATAAACCAGGCATAGGGACCGAATTCTTGGGATACGTACAGAGTATTTCCAACTGAGAGGAAATAACAGGGGCAACCGAAAATTCCGAGGGACAAAACCATGGTTTAGCAGGAGCAGAGAAGCAAACAACAGTAGAGCTCTTCAATACTGGTAAATCTTCATTGGGAGATAGTATTGTCAGTGAATCAGGAATAGTCCTTGGGATTTTCAAATCAGTAGCTTGAGAAAAAGGCAGAGCCAGGGTAGTGGTGGGAGGGAAGCTAACATCAGAAGCTGAAGTCTGTACCTCAGTGACAGGGACCTGAGAATCAACCAGCAGCAAGTATGAACTATGAAAACTCTTAATGACAGGCACCTTAGGAGTACAAGAAGTCCTCTCTAAAACTGCAATGGCCCTAACCACAGGGGTACCTAACCTGAAAAAAACATGAATAGGTGTGTTTTCTAGTGCAAAATCTCTGATCACAGGACTCCTAACCGATAGTGAGGGTGTCTGGGTTTGATTAGAGAAAAAATCAGATGTATTGATAAGTGACTTAGAAACAATTACTGAGGTTCTAGATTTGCTGGACATGTGAGAAAAAATACCATTTAAGACAGGAGCTTTAATTTCTTCCCAGAGTAACCTCATGTTTGCTGGGGCATATTTAGACACAGTACTGAGGGACTGGGTTTCAGCAAAGGCAGGACAGCTAAAAAGCTCAGATTTAAACCCCAGGACTTGTAATATATGCATGGTGACCTCAGACAGTACACTGGCGACAAACTTAATTCGAGCTTGGCTAGTCCCACGAATTCGGGTATACCCGGGTGTATTGAGGTTTGTGACTGTTTTCTGCCCGAGTGCATTGAGTTATTTTCCAAGCAGGGATTGAAGCATTTTATTCCCGCTGGCTGCAATACTGCACAGTATATATATATATACTGCATTACAATTCATAAATTTATGTCATCTGGTAGACACGCGAAGCATTGCAGCCTATTAAATCCTATTCATTATCATTTAACAGATCAGCCGCCCATCAGCCAGGCATGAACCCAGGCTGGGAAGGCAAATGCAACGGGGCTTGTCAGAGGTGAGGAGCGGCGCATTCTAGGTATCTGCCAGGTACATACCGGGTATTTGCTCGAATAAAGTGTGTCGGTGCAGTACTAAGGAAGTGACCACAGATATGCTGATCCCTGGAGGATTAGCCTGGACAGAGAAATCAGGGAGACCCCCAGACAGGATACTCATTGTAGGAAGAGCTTCAGAATCAGAAGGAGAATCATTACCTCTCAGAGTCTCAAAACTAGTAAGACACAATTCAGCGAAAAGGGAAACCGTGTGCAAGCTTTTTACTAATCTATATGAAAAAGCGTCACTTTTGGGAGAAAACCGTGCGTCAGCAAACATTCCTGGGAACACAATATGAACCCCAGGAGGGACATACAGACTACTGTATGCTTTTAACCCTAAGCTTAAAGAGGAGGAGAACTCAGACAGTACACGGGGGTTAATCATAACTGTACTGGTCTCTGAAGTAGGTATTTGGTAAGGAATGTCTGGGAAACCAGAAATTACTGCAGACTCCATAATGTGGGAACTATGCGCTGAAGCAGGGATCACCGCTATGTGGGCGACAGGCTGGTTCAGTGAAATACCCGGGAGAATGAACTCTGCGACCAAGCTTAGGGAAAAACCTGACTCCTGAATACATTTATCAGGAACCAGAACTTTAGCCGAAGTCTCCGGAGACGAAACTGCGGAAACTTGAGCTGAAGCAGGGGATTTATAGCAAAGAATATCTAAGGACTCCGTACGGTTATGGGAATCCCTCAATGCAACCTCTGCTGTCTGACTTGTGGACTCATTCTCTGAGGCTAAAAGGAAGGCATTAACTTGGAGGCAGCAAGAATTTACAGGGGTTAATGCAGACAATGCCTGAGAGTAAAACATAGGTAATCTTCTCTCTGTATTAGGAGAGACCAGGAATCTCTCCTCTGGAGTAAGGGGCGTGACCATGACTGACAGAGAACAGGGATTTACCAAAGGAAACTCAGAGAGCTGCCCCACAGGGGTTAATACAGAAATGACCCTGGGAACAGAACTTAGGGATTCTCTCTCTGAAGGGGAAAGCGCACAGGACTGCCTAGCAGAGGTTAAAGCTGGAAAACCCTCAAGACCTAAAGAGAGAGATTCAGAGCTAGAAATAGGGGGACTAAGGGACTTATTCTCTGATACTAGAACCTTAGTGTTAGTTAGTGAAACATATGTGTTCTCCAGGGGAACCTCACAGGACTGATCGGCAGGGGTTAAAGCTGGAAAACCCTCAAGACCTAGAGAAAGGGCTTCTGAGCTAGAAATAGGAGAACTAAGGAACTTATTCTCTGATACTAGAACCTTAGTGTTGGGTAGAGAAACATATGTATCCTCCAGGGGGACCTCACAGGACTGATCGTCAGGGGTTAACGTAGACATATCATTGGTGTCAGGGAACCCGGGCATACAATCAGAGCTAGGGACTGTGGCAGTTACTACGTTAGGAGATATTGGTAATGGTTCCGTTGGGTCATCTCCTGGAGAGGGAGATACGTCTCCCGGTTTAGCGACAGGACTGGCAGCCGAGGGAAACCGCCAAAGGATGGCGTTAGAGGCCAAAAGACGATCCTGTTTTAACAAGCGATCATCCAATACGCAGGAAAGTATATGCAGCGTTTCGTGAGCGAATGCCACCATGACGGAAGGGTCCGGGAGTACTAAAGGAATGTCCAAAGATAAAGCCAGGGCATTGAGTGTATTACAGGCGTTGACCAGTTCCACAGGGCTCACCTCATCCCCAGCAAAAGGGGAATCAGGGGAGAAAGCACTGTTTGCAATGGCCAAAACACTGGCCAGATACTGTTTTAAGTCTCTGAGGCAGCAAGCCTTACCAACCAGATCATTACGGCATTTCTTTTGCAAGGGAGTTAAGCCCTCCGACATAAACGGATCTTCCATCAGGGGTATTATATCGCACAAAAAATAATCATTCTCAAACTGGGACTGGTCTACAGACCGGGACAGGTTTTCAAGAAAAAACTTACCAACCCACACCTCAGCGGGGTCCGAGTTTGTGAGGCCGAGCATACTGTCAGGGTTCTGCTCGCCACAAACCAGGGTCGGACCGCGTGGCTGAGGTAGGGTTGTAAAAGCACCGACCTGAGACCGCGCAGGCTGATCCGGATTGCGCAGTTCGTTGTCATACGTAGCAGGATCAGGAAAGGAGAAGACAGCGTCGTCGTTGTACAAGCCAGGGTCAGGACAGGTGACATCAGGATAAACATTGTTCAGGCAAGAGTTCGGCAACAGGTAGTCAGGAGAGCCCCGCTTCAGCTTACGAGCGCGGGGTTGGCCTCTGCGCGAGCGACGACCATGGCCCATGGTACTGGTCACAGGAGATGGTAGGCAGACCAGAGTAGCACACCGCTTTGCTGCACGGGTGCACCAGTGCTACAGCGCAAGAGTCCTGAGCGGCTGGGGAATCCTCTGTAACAGTGCAGGAACCAGGACACGGCCTCTCTAGATTAGGGAAAGAGTAGGCCCCAGGAACCAGGAAGCTGTAGATACACAGGGAAACCTCTGCTTCAGTGCAGGAAACCAGGAGGCTGAAGGACGCAGGGACGAAACCTCTGCTTCAGCACAGGAGAACAGGAAGCTGAAGGACGCAGGACGGAACCTCCGCTTCAGCACAGTAGAACAAGCGGGAGCTTGAAGGAAGCTGAAGGACGCAGGGCGGAACCTCCGTATACGCATAGGAGAACAAACGGCTTGAAGGAAGCTGAAGGATGCAGGGCGGAACCTGGTATCAGCATAGGAGAACAAGCGAGAGCTTGTGGCAAAACAGTAGTGACATCCAGTTAGGACTATGCTTGGCAAGGAGCATTATGGGAAAGCAATACTTAAAGGCCAGCGGGCCAATCCCCGGCGGGGGTGTGAAGGTACTGCTCCAATGAGTGAATGCAAGTATAGGTTGCAGTGATATGCTGCACAGCTGCAGTAGATACCAGAGGGAGTGTGTATTGCATTGGTGAGTGAATCCAGGCTGCAGCAAACATCAGGAGAGCTGTTCCAGAACTGCACCGGTCTGCAAGGTAAGGCAACCAGTAAACCGCGGAGCGGATTCCTTACAGAGATTTGCTGAGCATATAACTAATATCCAAAAGGGATTTACTCAACTTAGTCTGTCCAAACATTACAAAGAGTTCCTCAATCAAAATCCAGCAGGAACATTCTCTATAGGTATTGAAATACTTCCAAGTAATTGGAGAGGGGGTGATACTGTGAATGAAATCTCCAGATTAGAAACAAAATGGATACATAAAATGATAACCCTTATTCCATATGGTCTGAATATGGACATAGATCTGGGGGCATTTTTAGTAAATTAAATTTACCACCACCATCCAATATATCTATATAACCCTCTCATCAATTTCAATCATTCTAACAAGTGTAAAACATGTAGAATTTTTCCCTCCATTAAAATTATCATCAATGTTACGATTATTTATGTTATATGATGTTATGAATGTTATGATTTTCTTGATCAGTCTCCATTTTAGATATTTTACGAATATATATGTATGGAGAGATCATTTAAATATTCTCTTTTTTTCTTTATTTATACATATAAAATATTTTTATATTTAATTCAGTATTGTATTATTTGTATTCATTGTCATTTTATTAAAATTGTTTACAATCATGCTTGATTGATTGAACTCAGAAGAAACTATGTGATTGGCATAATCACTGAGATTAATCAACCAATAGTATGTATGTATGTATGTCTTTATTTGTATAGCGCCATAAAATGTACATAGCGCTTCACAGTAGTAATACATGTCATATAAATAACAAATATAAATAACAGATCATGGGAATAAGTGCTTCAGACATACTGTAAAAGTAACATTAAGGAAGGAGTCCCTGCTCCGAGGAGCTTACAATCTAATTGGTAGGTAGGGAGAACGTACAGAGACAGTAGGAGGGAATACTAGTAAGTGCGTCTGCAGGGGGCCAAGCTTTGTGTCATGTGTCCATGATTATCCAGTGCTACTCATATGCTTCTTTAAGCAGATGTGTCTTAAGGTGGGTCTTAAAGGTGGATAGCGAGGGGGCTAGTCGGGTATTGAGGGGAAGGGCATTCCAGAGGTGTGGGGCAGAAAGTGAGAAAGGTTTAAGGCGGGAGAGAGCTTTAGATACAAAGGGGGTAGAAAGAAGACATCCTTGAGAAGAACGCAAGAGTCGTGATGGTGCATAGCGAGAAATTAGGGCTGAGATGTAATGAGGGGCAGAAGAATGTAAAGCTTTAAAAGTGAGCAGTAGAATTGAGTGTGAGATACGCGATTTAATCGGAAGCCAGGAGAGGGATTTCAGCAGGGGAGTATGGCATCTGTATCTATTTAATGAGCATATGCATACCTTATGATATCACCCTGATGAAGTTTCCAAGAGAAACGAAACCCGTAGCGTTAAACTTGTAGGTATTATCTTATAATCAGTATGTGTATTGAGCATTGCTAGTGCTGCGGAGATATAGTGCCATTCAGTGACGGACATTCAACATCTGATATAATACCCTCCACTGCCTGACGTCACCAAAATGGGACAAGGAGAGGTAACATCATGAGATTTCAGCTCGGAGAGTCTAACTACTCACCGGAACACATCAGAGAAGAAGAAAATTACTCTGTGTCTCTGTGTCTGTCCTTCTGATTGCCTATGTGGTGACATACACTCACACTGCTGATTTTACTCTGCTACGCTGTAAGTAGCCTGCATCTCTTGTGCAATACAACCTTTTATATCAGTACTTCACTATATGTGGTGTCTTTTTGTTGTTTCACAGGATCATATTTCTTTGGGATATTTTCAACATCAGGACTTTATTAGCAATATCTGTACTAATTAGTACTCTTATTTTATATTACACTTATGTTTGCACCGTCTTTCTAAATTTGTTCATGTTCTATATTGTGTGGATCTTTGTGTGAGGTCGGAGACATTTGTGCAGCATTCTGAAGTATATTTACTCTGCTGTTTTTTGCGCACCAAAAATCATATATATATATATATATATATACCACCATATATACAGTGGTCAACAAATCACCAAAAAATCTACTCGCCGAACAAAAAAATCTACTCGCCACCTAGTACCACACGTGTGCTGCTTGGGCCAATAGGAGCTCGCCACGATGTTAAATTCACTCACCCGGGGCGTGCAAATGTATAGGTTTGTCAAACACTGTATATATATATTGTGACAAACAGCTTACTCCGGGGCTTCGCCGCTTGTCCGGGACGGTTAGAACACGGTCTTTTGGGGTAGGTTAAATGAGGAGGCGTCACGTACTGTTCTTTTAAATTGGCTGTGCCTGGTTTATTCAGTCCCTGGCACTGAGACTGCCACAGTGCATACAACAAAACACATCAAAACAAAAGCTGCTCACCTGAGCGATAACTTAACTTAGATTTCCCTAACTCAGGGTGGAAGTGGCTTTTCCACTTTCCAACAACAAAACAAGGTACTTTTGCAGACTTAGCCAAATGAATAGAACAATGGAACCTGTGTGGGGAAGGGCTTCTCCCCACTGTGTTCAGCAGCCTTCCAGGCTCTGGAGAAGAGACAAGAGCAAACAGGAAATCAGTCTTACATACCTGATTTCTAATTAGCATGACAGGTGACAGAAATCCCTCAGTTCCAGCGCTTGCCAAACTGTGGGATGGAGTGCATGTATTATAAGGCTGCACTCCCAGGCCAGACAGGATAGAAACTGTTCAGTATCCTTGGAGCCCTATATATGGAATTTATTACCATCCCCTGGTTTCTGTCACATATCCTCCCCCCCAGCTCAGACCCCGAGGGATGAGCGACCATGGATATTAGGGAGTGCATCCTTGACAACCCGTCAGCATTGCCATGTTTGTGCCCTGACCTGTGTTCCACAGAAAATTTAAAGGGTTGTAGGCTTAGGAACCACCTGGTCACTCTAGCATTCTTTTCCCTGTTTTGACACATCCAGGTAAGGGGTGCATGATCTGTGACCAACTGGAATTTTCTCCCCAACAGGTAGTATTTGAGCGTCTCTACAGCCCACTTTATTGCGAGACACTCTTTCTCTACTATGGAGTAATTTTTCTCCTGGGGATTTAGTTTCCTACTTAAATAAAGGATGGGGTGTTCCTCACCTTGAGACTCCTGGGAGAGTACCGCCCCCAGCCCTACCTCAGATGCGTCGGTTTGGACTACGAACTCTTTGGAGAAGTCAGGTGTGACCAACACTGGTTGGGCACAGAGAGCTTCTTTCAGGCTTCTAAAGGCCTGTTCGGTTTCGGGGGACCACTTTACCATAAGCGGTCCTCTTGCTTTTGTGAGGTCGGTTAGTGGGGTTGCCTTAGTCGCAAAATTGGGAATAAACCTTCTATAGTACCCAATTAACCCCAAAAAGGTCCTTACTTGTTTTTTTGTAACTGGCCTTGGCCAACCTTGTATCGCCTCCACTTTGAGTGTTTGGGGTTTGAGTAAACCTCTGCCAATAGAATACCCCAGATACTTGGCCTCCTCCAGACCAATGGTGCATTTAGCGGGGTTAGCAGTTAGTCCAGCAGACCGAACTGCGTCGAGCACAGCTTGGACCTTTGGAAGGTGGGATTGCCAATCTTCACTATGGATTACCACATCATCCAGGTAGGCAGCAGCATACCGAGCATGTGGTTTTAAAATTTTATCCATCATTCTTTGGAATGTGGCGGGAGCTCCATGTAAGCCAAAAGGCAGCACCCTATACTGAAAGAGGCCGTCTGGGGTTGAGAAGGCTGTCTTTTCTTTTGCCCTTTCTGTGAGGGGAACCTGCCAGTACCCTTTTGTTAGGTCTAGGGTTGTGAGATATCGGGCTTTGCCCAGTCTCTCTACAAGTTCATCTACCCTGGGCATAGGGTAAGTATCAAATTTTGACACCGCGTTTAGTTTCCGGTAGTCATTACAAAACCTTGTTGTCCCATCTGGCTTTGGGACTAAGACTATAGGGCTGTTCCACCCACTTTGGGATTCCTCAATTACGCCTAGTTTTAGCATTTTTTTAACCTCTAAACTTATAGCCTCTCTTTTGGCCTCTGGGATTCGGTACGGTTTAAGATTAACTCTGACCCCCGGTTCAGAGACTAGGTCATGTTCAATTACGCTAGTTCTACCTGGCTGTGTAGAGAAGATTTCTTTGTTTCTTCTCACTAAATTCTGAACCTCTTGTTTCTGATGAACGGACAGGGTTTCAGCTATGCTAACCTCTGGGTCAGTTTCTTGACTCTCTGACGGACCTGGGGTTACTAGGGTTGACAAGACTTCTCTATCTTTCCAGGGCTTGAGTAGGTTTATATGGTAAATTTGCTCAGGTTTCCTCCTACCTGGCTGTCTTACCTTATAATTTACTTCTCCCACTCTTTCCAAGACCTCATATGGCCCATGCCATTTAGCAAGGAATTTACTTTCCACGGTGGGAACCAGAACTAGTACCCTATCACCTGGAAAAAAATTCTGACCCTAGCACCCTTATTATACGTATTCCTCTGTGCTTCTTGAGCTTTCTCCATGTGTTCCCTCACTGTGGGTAGGACTGCAGCAATGCGGTCCTGCATCTGGGCAACATGCTCTATTACACTTCTGTAAGGGGTAACCTCCTGTTCCCAAGTCTCTTTGGCTATATCCAGTAAGCCCCTTGGGTGTCGACCATACAATAGTTCAAACGGGGAGAAGCCTGTGGATGATTGGGGAACCTCCCTAATGGCAAATAACAGGTACGGTAACAAACAATCCCAGTTTTTCCCATCTTTATCAACGCCCGCCGTAACATGCTCTTTAAGGTTTTATTGAACCTTTCCACTAAACCATCTGTTTGTGGATGATAGACTGAGGTTCTGAGATGCTTGATTTTTAGGAGTTTACATAGCTCTTTTGTTACTTGGGACATAAATGGTGTTCCCTGGTCAGATAGAATCTCTTTAGGAATTCCAACCCGGGAAAACAGAACTACTAACTCTTTTGCTATATTTTTGGCAGAGGTGCTACATAGGGGAACTGCCTCCGGATATCGGGTGGCATAATCTAATATTACCAATATATGCTGATGTCCCCTAGCAGACTTTATTAGGGGTCCTACTAGATCCATAGCAATCCGGTCAAATGGTACCTCTATTATGGGAAGGGGTACCAATGGGCTGCGGTACGCCTTGAACGGGGCGGTGATCTGACATGCTGGGCATGAGGAACAATAATTCGTAATTTCTGCCAGAACCCCAGGCCAATAGAAGCTTCGGAGAACCTTTTCTTTTGTCTTTTCCACCCCTAGGTGTCCCCCCAATGGATGACTATGTGCGAGGTGTAATACTACATTACGGAATGTCCGTGGTACCAACAATTGTTTAGTTGTAACTGATTTCCTTTTATCAACCCGATATACTAGGTCGTTCTCTACCTCGAAGTAGGGGTAAGCAAGCGACCTATCTGGTTGGCCAGGAGTACTATTCAGGTCCCGTATATTTCCCCTTGCTACCGCTAATGTGGGGTCCTCCCACTGGGCCTTCTTAAAACACCCAGGACTGACCTCTAGGTCAGCGAGGGTCTTATCCGGTTCTGGGGTGGTAAGTGTCTGATCAACATCCTGATTTGGGGTATTCCCTACCAAAGTAGTGATGGGGAAGGGAATTTTACAGCACTCCTCCTTTCCCCCCTTCTTATTTGGGCCCTCGTCAACCTCCATTTCTGAAAACGGGAAAGGATTTATTTCTTCTAATACTTTGTTATGGTCCGTTATTGAACTCTGGGCGCTATTCTGAGCGGGGGACCACATTTGTAGAAAATGGGGAAAGTCGGTCCCTATTAACACATCATGTGCCAGTTTGGGTACAATACCCACCTTGAAATCTAAAGAACCAAACTCTGTTTCAAAAAAAACATCAACAGTGGAATATTCATGATTATCCCCATGTATACAACAAATTGCCATTCTTTGTGACCTGTTTCCCTGTTTCTTCTTAATGGGCAAGAGGTATTCGGACACTAGTGTGACCATGCTCCCAGAGTCCAGAAGTGCCCGAACCCTCTTACCATTAACCTTTACAAATGCCCACAGATGGTTATTCAAGGGGTCCTCTGGGCTAGGGCGCATACATTGGGACAACAGCTAATAAGGTTCCACGCTGTTGCATTGCATGGGCTCATCATTTAGTGGGCAGATTTTTGCCGTGTGGCCCCTCTCATGACAATTTACTACACATTTAGGTACATAGTCTGTGTCCCACTTAGAGCCTTTTCCCGGCTCCCCATGTTGGCTATTGCCCTTAGTGTGCGAACCACTGTTGCTGGTGCTGCGTGAAGGTGGTCGCCGCTCTTCAGCTCCCCTTAACCCCGGTACCCTTTTACCGTCTCTGGAAGAGTCATGGAACCTCGGGTAGTGGGGTTGCTCCACGACTGTGGGTTGCGGGTGCTCTTCTGCTGCATTGTACCTTTCTACGAGGGCCACAAAATCATCCGCATTGTGGGGGTCACTCCGACTGACCCAACGGCGTAAGGCAGAGGGAAGTTTCCTCAAGAACTGGTCCATGACCAACCGTTCCACGATGTGGCTTGCTGAGTTGATCTCGGGTTGTAGCCACTTCCGGGCGAGGTGGATGAGGTCATACATCTGGCTTAGGGTGGCTTTATTCATCGTGAAGGACCATGCGTGAAACCTTTGGGCGCGAACAGCCGTGGTTACGCCGAGGCGGGCGAGGATCTCGAACTTCAATTTTGCATAGACGTTAGCTTCGGCTGGCTCTAGATCAAAGTAAGCCTTCTGGGGTTCGCCGCTTAGGAAGGGTGCGATTAGACCAGCCCACTCAGCTTCTGGCCATCCCTCTCTCTGTGCCGTGCGTTCAAACGTGAGAAGATAGGCTTCCACATCATCCGAGGGTCCCATCTTCTGAAGGTAGTGGCTTGCCCTGGTCATTTTCGGAATTGGGGCTGCCGCTGCCAGTGGAAGGTTACTGATAGTCCCCCTCAGGATCTCGAGTTCCTGCTGTAAGCCCTGAGCGAACCGCTGTTGCTCCTCTCTCAGCAAGCGATTTGTCTCTTGCTGGTTTGCATTCGCCTGTTGCTGGAGTGCATTAGTCTCTTGCTGGTTTGCATTAGTCTCTTGCTGGGCTATTAACAGCTGTCGCTGGGTTTCACTCGCCTGTTGCTGGGCTTCATTCGCGTCTTTCTGGACAGCGACATTGCGTACCAGCGCACTCACCACGTCTTCCATCTTGTTTGGAGAGAGAGAAAAAAAAACTTTTTTTTTTTTTTTTTCTTTAAAGTTCTTTAACCCCCAGACCTTTTAGTGTTCTGCCCGCATTCTCCACCATATGTGACAAACAATACTAATACACAAATTAATCGTTCCTGGCGCTGTGAATAAAGTCCAAAAATACCGTGAACCAACAAGGCAGTCTCTAGTATAGGCTTCCTTAGGCAGGTTGATGGTCTTGATAGTGATATTTCAGACAGGGGAGTTGTAGTCCTTATGAATGATGTTCAGCTGTTTCTGAAATAACAGAAAAGACAACAGGGCACACCAATTGCGTAGTGTGTTTCTTCAATTGTCTCCCTATCTACAATCCTAGAATCCTACTTACAGGATATGGGCTAGCAACATTCAGTTGAGAGAATCTGTGACATCCGTCCCTTTCCTTCAGATCATCTCACGGATCCCACGTGGTCTGGTCTGCTGGAATCTCCCTCACTCAGTGTCGATTTTTCACTCCAACACTCCCACAGGTTCAAGAGTGGGAGGGGGTGGAAATTAAACAATACTAGTGTGATATCGTACAGGATTTAATAGCTCAAGAAAAAATGTTAAAATCACACTTACATAAATACAGGGTATCAAATACCGCACAAACTGCCGTCCGCAACCTGCACTGCTCCTATAGACTGCCGAGGAGAGAATCGCCGCACGCTACACTCGATACCGGAACCTCGAGTGACGTCAGCGATGCCGCAAACCGGAAACTGGAAACCGGAACTCTCCTCGCGTCAGGAACTACGGGTGCTCAGACGTTCCAAATCACTAAGCTCCTCCTCCCTACGCGTTTCGTGACCCGTTGTCACTTTTTCAGGAGTATATGGAGCTTAGTGGATAGGTTATTTATATACAATCCTAAATGGAAGGACCTTCCTATAAAGGGATGGGCTAGGCATTTAAAGCTGTACACTATATGATTCTACAATTGATTGAAAAGTAAAACGGGATCAAATAATGGTGCCTACAACTACTATACCTAAAATTCATCAATAGTATAAACAAAAGGGGGGAGGAATATTAAGGAGGGATACCCTAAATTACTCCTGTGGCCTTAAAATGAATAAATAATTAAAAAGTTACACTTAATTTGGACAAATATATCAACTAAATTAAAACATTACATATATATAGAAAAATTAAAAATTAATTGATAATATTGAATGTAGATATGGAGAATTGTACATTACTGTCAATAACATTTAAACAATTCAAAAACAGTTATATGGAATTGCACACTATTACCTATATACTAAGACATTTATAAAGGTTATTAAAAAAGGTTAAAAAACACCAGTAAATCGCTAAAACATTATTAATGGCCTGTTTTTAGGAATCTTTTAAAAAGGCCGCTAAGTCAAAATCGATATTCAGGCCGTGGGGGGACAATGTTTTAAGGACATAAATCCAATAACTTTCTTTTTTGGATACCAGATTTAGTCTGTCTCCCCCACGCCAGCTACCTTTAGGATTGTCGATTCCTACACATACCAGACCTTCTGGATTCTGACCATGGTGTATTTTAAAATGATTGGAGACACTGTGGGTCTCGAGGCCCCTCTTGATGTTATAGACGTGTTCTGCGAACCGTCTTTTGAGGGGTCTCCCTGTCCGGCCTACATATTGCAGGCCGCATGGACATTCTAATAAATACACACAAAAATTGGTCCTACAATTAATAAATGTTCTAATATCAAAACTGACCCCTGTTACATTGGATTTTAAATTTTTGTTTTTTTTACTATGTTTACATCCAATGCAATTTGTGCACGTGTAATAGCCCTTAAGACCATTCAACCATGTCACATGGCGATCTCTAAGGCCATCAATGGGACAACTAGGAGAAAGGGTGGATTTTAAATTCCTGGCCCTCTTGTAAACAATTTTAGGTTTGCTTGGGAGAATGGTTTTCAAAATGGGATCTCTATGGAGAATACCCCAATGCTTATTTAACGTTTTTGTTATGACCGGGGCCAGGCCACTATATTGAAGCTCTATCTATGACATTAACCTCTGAAATTGCCCTGTCTAATTCCTGATTTTTATATCCTCTTTCTATAAACTTTGTTTTTAACTCCTTGACCTGCTGCTGATACATAACATCTTCTGAGCAGTTTCTCTTTATTCTCAGTGCCTGACCTTTAGGAATATTGCGCAGCCACTGAGAATGGTGGTGACTAAATGCCAAAAGGTATGTGTTGGCATCCACTTCTTTATGGAAAGTCTTAGTATGGACCGTATTATTCACCACATACAGAGATAGGTCAAGGAAATTAATGTTAGTTTTATTATGGTTAAACGTGAATTTTAGATTCCTTGTGTTTGTATTCAGATAGATTTTAAATTGTTCTAATTGATCAATAGACCCTCTCCAGACACACAGCACATCATCGATATATCTCTTCCAGAGCACCAGGCTTGCCCCAAATTGGTTGGAGGACCATATATAGTCCTCCTCCCATGCGGACATGAATATGTTCGCGTAACTAGGGGCAAACCTGGTGCCCATTGCGGTGCCGCATGTCTGGAGAAAAAACTCTTGTTAATAACTAAAAAAGTTATGGGTCAAAATAAAATTGATTCCATCCAGAATGAAATTCCTCAATCTGTCATCTATCCCAACATCACGTTCTAAAACCCTCCTGATAGCGTCTAAACCCATCTTATGGTCAATTATTGTGTACAGGGACACTACGTCACATGTCACCCAACACATATCTTCTGTCCATACCAAATCTTGTATAAGGGTTAGCACCTGAGACGTGTCCCTTAGATAAGATGGGACCTGCACAACATATTTTTGAAGAAGATAATCTAAAAACTGGGACAGGTTAGAGGTGAGGGAACGGATCCCAGATATTATCGGGCGGCCCGAGGGTCTAGTGAGGCTTTTATGTAATTTCGGGATGAAATAAAACATCGGGATTCTGGGCTGTTAAATGGCTATAAATTCCATTTCCCTAGTAGTGATAATCTCATCCCGGATGCCTTGATCCAAAAGCGCCATCAGTTCTTCTCTAAATGGAATGGTCGGATTTGTGTCTAGCTTTAAGTAAGTACTACTATCACCCAGAATTCTGAGTGATTCTTCCTCATAATAAGAAGAGTTCATAACGACCACCCCCCCCCCCCTTTATCTGCCGCCTTGATCACTATGTTAGCATTTGATTCTAGGGATTTAACTGCCTCTTTCTCTTCCTGACTAAGATTTTGTTTTGGGCATTTAAAATCTACACTTGCTGCTTCTAAATCCGAGATCACCATCTCGGCGAATGTGTCAACAAAATTCCCTTCATTCCTTTTGGGTAGAAAGTGGAGGGTTTTTTAAAAGGTGTTAAGGGAGGCTTGTTGGCCACAGGGTTGAGATTGGGTGAAATGACCGCTCTGCTAACTGCATCCCTGATGTAATATTTTTTAAGAGAATTTTTTCTCAAAAAACGATGGACATCCACAAATGTATTAAACATATTGGGTCCACTAACAGGGGCAAAATTTAAACCTCGTGATAAAACATCTAACTCTGCTTTTTTGAGGGGTACATCACTAATGTTGAACACATTGCTTTTTACCAATCTCTCCCTTGGTCTAACCTTCTTCTTTCTCTTTCTCTTCCTTGTCCCTCCTCTTTTTCCTCTGTATCTTCCAATCTCGATCTTTTCTTTTCTACCCTTATTGGATCTTGTCTGGCTGGGTGAGCCCTTTCTCCTCTCCATCTTTCCTGTAATGGTGCTCTGCCCTGGCGCTGGTCCAAAAAAGAAGTTCGGTTAGAATTATCAGTCTCATGACGGCCCCCATAAGACCTATCAACTGGGGATCAACTGGGCCCTTATTACTTTGAGTTCCTTAAAGGACCAATATAAGAGTCATTCCCACAGACATCCCCCTATTCATTAAGGTATGGAACGCCTGAAGTTCACCTAGCGTTCAGATTTTTCGGATTGAATTGTATAATTTGTTTGTTGACATACTACCATCTATGAATAGATTCTATAATTACATGCCCCATTGGAATGTAACACACACTCTATACAGGATGCAAACCATCCATTTTTATTACTACATTTTTATTATCATTGTATGGACATAGCCCTGGATCATTGTACATGACGGAGTATTTGTCATCCAACTCTTAACCCCATTATGGGGGATACAGGATTGTGTTTATAAATTTGGGAGCTGCTCCAGGCTATCAATTGAAATATATATACAGATAATACACCTACCACCACCCATCACTCGTGAGAGTAGATAAACCACCCCTCCTTTAATAAACATTTGTATATATATATACATATATTTTATATATATATTTTTTATATATATTTTTTTTAATAATATACACCTTTTATATCAATTAATTTGTCCATCAAGTGATTAAGACCCCCATCACTGACTTACGACCTTGTACATTCCCCTTTTTCATATATATATATACCCTTCATACACAAAAAAGTTTTTTTATATTGAATAATAACAAACATCCACGTTATCATCTCCTAATCATCCCCTCTGAAACCGGCTGAATGCTCCCTTGTGTATACTGATGGATTCCTCGTTAGTGACAAGTGCAGATCGTGTAGTAACAGATGTTTTAAATTAGATTTCATTATGTGCGCTATATAAGGATGTAGACTAGCAGGGGGCGGTACACTCCTGACAAAGCCACGCACTCTTTGGCGAAACGCGTAGAGTGGTATCCGCCTACTGGGAGAGAGGAGCAGGGACGAAGATCGGGAGCTCACCGCCGGAAGTGACGTATCGGGACTGCACCGGAAGTGACACACTGGAGTCCATTGGACGCGATCTGACGGCGCGCCTCAGAGGGGATACACCGCAACCAACGTGCAGCGCAGGGATTGGAGTCTCCAACGTCTGAGTACCCGGGAGGGGGCTGAGAGGGATTACCCAGCGTAGCAGTATCCCACGCATCGTATGCGCACTGGAGGTGGCGGGTGAGCCCTAAGATCCACAGTCTACCCTCTTCCATCACAATCAATGTGATACATGCCTGATTATATTGTTTTTATTGTAAGTGTGCATTTTAAAGTTTCATAAAGTAAAACCATTTTATATTACTGGTCTGCACTATGTATACTCTTTTTCCCTCCATACATATGCTGTCCTGCTGAGAGTGGGGTCTGCACCACATCTAGAATCTACAGATCCAGTTCACTGGGACCATTGTGTCACACTGCCCGTTTTTTGTCTGAATCCTGTGAGTAGGCAACACTTATGAGCCAAGATACACGATTGCTTTAACCCACTCAGTATCAAACTTTAACCCACTCAGTATCAAACAAACTGAAAGTGATTAGCCATGGCATTTAAAGACTTATATTGTGTTTCTTTTATATTTTCATTTTCCTGCCATTCTTCCCCTGGATCACGTACGAATGTGCACAACTTGAGGGACAAGTGGATCCAGTCCCTAACCAGCTTGGTTGAGCAGGGTTTTTTTATACACTTTTATATATTCATTCACGAATTCATCACGTGTGCACCATTTTTATATGTAAATGAGCACAGAGTGCCACTTTTTGCTTCAAAAACCATTTTTAACATGGTTCCCTGTAGGCTTAAGCTTGCTGCATGGTCACAGCTTTGAGCACAGCCAGGGTTAAGGTGCATACCCAGAAAACCACATAGATAGATAGATAGATAGATAGATAGAAAGATAGATAGATAGATAGATACAGCTTAACCCCACTGTAACGTGGTGCTCGGGGTCCACCCGATGCGATCACGCTATAAACGGATCGCGGGAAAAAAATGGCCACGATCAGAGGTTCCATGTCCGCCAGAGGGGGAAAGCTGTGATAATTCTCCCAGCTGTCCCAGACCCGGTGGTGCGGCAGCACCACCACGCAGGACATACCCAGCATCAGCTCTGTGTGTGTGTGTTTATTTATTTTTTATTATTTATTTTGAAGTAATGACAACACTTCTGAGATCTTGTGGGGTTCTCAGCGATGGGGGGTTCCCTCGTGTGTAAGAGCAGGTCCATCTGCAGAGTTCTGGGTGGTCTTCTTGGGAGTAACCCGTCTTGCAGTCCTGAATGGTGGTGCGTATTGGAGTCCCTGGCAGTCAAGTGCTATCCTGGCTGGTAGGGTCTTTTAAGAGCATGGGCAGGGTCACTCTGTTCCATAACCAAATCCAGAGAGAGATTGTATATATGAATGCACACACAGCTGTCTCTTACACATACACACGTACAATGTAATTCTATCCCCATATACCAATAGGGACCACATAGTATCTTCACACATTAATAGTAATGCAACCCCCTCTTACATTTCTACACCTACCCACATCATTGTTATACACTCCCACACACACCTTCTGTAAAGCGCTGTATACACTGTGGGCACTTTATAAATTTATATTTACACACATACACACACATACATACACATACACATACACACATATACACATACACTCTTACATCACTAACATTCAGGGACCATTTAACATCTTAAGTCATAAATCGCATACTGCACAGGCGGGAGGGATAAGCTTTAGTCAGATACATTCCAAGATGCACTGTTTTTAAGTAAAACCATTTCTTGCTTTATCCATTGTAACATCGTCGGAAGAGATCAGTGTATTTCGAAAGCTCGCACAAATAAAAGCATTTCGTTATCCACAGAATGGTATTGTCTATTTGTTTTTGATTATTAAGCTCGGCCAACATGGTACAGATACCTCTACATACATACACACATATATATGTGTGTGTTTTATGTTATTGCCACAGCCTATAGAGCTTATAACCGTGTGTGGCCGGTGGCCCTTGTTAGATGGAGGGGGATAAGCTGTGTTCAGATGTGTGTAGCGGTGTAGCGGGAGTAGGTGATGGGAATAGGTGTCCCTGGGTCGGGATAGTATGCCCCTGGAGGGAGGTGGGATGCCATAGTGATTTGTAAAACAATGCATGGCAATGACCTACTCGCCTCTATGGTGGGCAATGGGTAGATAGGTATATAGTTAGGATTATTAACTCTTTAGATATCATAATGGACATGAATTTCATGATTTCGATTTGGCCAGGTATATGTCCCAAAAATACATCTGGAACCTTTAATAGTGACGATTTTTAATAAAAGCAAGCCTGTTGACATTTATTAGCATGTTGTTTCAGTTTCAGACATTTCTTTGCTGCCTGTACTTCCTCTCCCCCACCCCCGCATCACATATTTAGCTACTAAATTATTTTTACAGGTTTTTTTATGTAATTAGGGGAAAAGTATAAAAGTATAAAAAGTATAAAAAGTTTGTGCAAAAGCTGCTATGGACAGGAGTCTCTAAAATGTATTTTTAACTCATTGTCAATGTATTGCTTTTAATTCCCTTCATTTATGTATGTTGTGTTCTTTTATACTTGTTCTGTGAGTGCAGGAAGTCTATCCAGCAGAAATCGTATCACTATTGTTGACAAAAGTGTATGCAGACTTATTAGCTGGGCCTTGAATGGCTTAAATATGAAACCCTTAACTCAAGCATTTGCAATACATACAAAGAACATTTACAACAGGATTTTTCTGTGATCAATAATCCCTGAAATGATGTTTTGAACAAACCTCATTTTAAATCTATGTCTAAGGTAGAAAAGTGATTGGATAAAGGACCATTATGACTGATGTAATTTATTCTACAGATAGTTGAAACAACCAATTATCTTGCATGAATGACACCACTTATATTTTACCAGTACAAAGGTGCAGTATCTATTTTCTGAGATCTAATTTAGCCTATCTACCTAAAACTATATAAAGCAACCTGCTGCCTCTCAATAAGAAATTGTAATAATTAGCGATGCGACTGTGTAAAAAGGCAACTTGTAATGTTTGCAGTTAAATGCAGCTTTTTAGATTGCAGGCAAATGTTTAGTTACAGTATAAACAAAACTTTCAACAATGTGTCTGACCATTATAAAAGCCATATCCACCATCAATATGACTTCTTTTGTCCAGGTCTTACATAGTACGTCATTTTTTTTTTGTACGGTTAGGCTAGTCTATACAGAAAAATCTGACCTTACTCACTTAAGTCTCACTTTTCTTTCTATGGGCATTTATGAGCTGAAAGTAATCATGATATTGCAAATGGAAAGCTGCAGAGTACCTGAATATAACACAAACCCACTATTTGTATTTCAATGTTTTTCTCTCTGCACTCTTAGGAACATACTTCAAATAAGATATATAATTCAATGTAAATGTCTCAGTGAATCTGGCAAAATATTTCAAAATAATTAAATGCAATTTTAACATGTACAGATTTCACTAAGCCAGATGCTCGTTATAATTTATCGCTGGTTAGTTTGGAATATATTCTTTATCCTCTTTAGTATTGTGAAGGTTTGCAATGAACTGGTTCGGTTTTAGTCTGTATTGCAGAGTAGATCCCAAGAGGATCAAGAAAGGCTCCCTCATATATTGAGCACTCAATGTTAGGATACTATAGTGAGACTTACAGTAGTCTATTGGTATCAATACCTTTAAGTGGGACAGAGTATGGCCCTTCTCAACCGGATAAGCTCAGAAAAAATAATAAAATTTTATTAAGTAATTACAATTGATCAGGATTAAAAACACATATAAAACATTCAAAAATTAAAAAACCCCATACTGAAGTGGTTAGGTGAGCTAGCAATGAATCAATATGGTTTTAGTCTGACCATATGTCTTCTGGTTATCATGGACAACTTCAGTCAACTTTTCTAACTCACATCCAAACAATTTTTTGGAGGTGAGGAAAAATAATTAGTTCTTGTGAGGATAAAAAAAAATGCAAAACAAGAATCTAGAGTTAGCCAGGATATAGAACAAACATGATTATAGTTTCACCAAGTTATTTTGGATTTGGCTACTGTATCTAGAGCTTGTTTTAATACTACAGTCACTACATAAAATACTAATTCATAAATTCAAACAGTTTTTATTAACTGCCTTAGCTCATTTAATGCAGTTCAGCAAAAGGTTATTATTGCAATAGCACAAGTAAAACAATTCCTGACATATAATTTTATTATTTTGGAGTTGAGGAATTAACAAGAGAACTGAAGCTAGATGTGCTCACTCTCATTCATAACTCCAAAAAACGGATGTTTTGAGATTTCAGGCAAACCATTTTTTAGAGGTGAGACATATGCTGGTGATGATGGATGTCCAAAAACATGACTTCCAGACAGGCCAAAAATGTCCCTTACCCTCCCAAAAATATGTTTCAGACTGATTTAGTATGCCTCAATGTACTGACTGTGACGGTGAGGAGGTAACCAGGCTCTTAATAAAGTTCAAGCCCTGTTTTGGTTACCTCTGATCCAAGTATTAAAATCAAGAGTTTCAGCTCTTGAGCCAAGTAACTGTAAATGCATAATCTGTAAAATGTGTTAACAAAGAATCTATATGTTTTTGCCTTTCCAGGGATGCCAGCAAGCAGGGATTGTCAGAATGTGCCTAGGTAGTTGAGGTTCGGAGTTGTCGGTTCCCCTAAAAATGTACCCGAGAATCATGCTTGGTTCTCGAATACATGTAGGCACATTGTCCTGGCAATATCTCCCCTTGAAAATGCTTGCTCGACTCACCACTTGGGTTCCCTGCTTCAGCGCAGACCATAAAGGTAAATGGGGCAAAGGGATGCAAAGTGTCCCTGTAACTATGAGGGGTCCATAGGTTAAGGGGGATACCCAGTTAATGTCCAGTTAGTCCTGAACCTGTATTGGGGTTCATAGGCACTCCAACCATAAGTATAAGGTTGGGAGGGGACTCTTAGAGTCCAGTCAAAGTCTCTTAGATAGTGTGTGTGGAATAAAGGCTAGAAGAAAATAAAGTGCAACTTTCTGTTCTATTCCCCATACCCATAGACTTAGGATATATAAAAGTATATTTTTATTAACATTGTTTTGAATATGGTATATAATGTTGTGCACAGTAAATCAGCTGGGACTTTCAGAACCAATGTTCCGACAGGCTACCAGGGCATCCAAGTTGGTGCCAGTAAGTCTGCAGGACATCGGAGATGAAAGCCACCAGAGGATTCCTGAGGTGTGAAGACCATTTGGGTAGCAGGGAAGGGCTCAAGTACCCACGTCCTGGGATGAATGACAGTCGTCCAGGCTGCCATTTGTCTCACCAGACTTGGAGGAGCCTGACCCAGCGGGTCGCATCTGAATAGCAAGGGACTAAGGTGGAAAACTTGTGCATGTCCCTTGGCAGATTCAGATTCCCTGCTTACCAAGCTTTCCAGACCGCATCTCTCTGATTGGCTGTTGAAAAAGTTCTCACGCTCTGATTGGCTGTAGTATTTTGTGAAAGAACTCCAACATACTATAAGAAACCCCTAAGCCAATCACCAGGGAGATTCTGAGCGCCGGAAGTCGGGCGTGCTTTTTGAAAGTGCTCTTGCGTGAATAGCAGTGCACCGGCTTCAGAAAAGTCTGCCCGGAAAATATTCTAAGTCCAGCTTTTTGCCACCAAGTTCTTAGAAAGGAACGTAGCAGTCATGGTTGGGATTTCAAGACGATTTTAGTTCCAGGACATTTTGTGCTATAGTAAGTCCCGGTCAAGAAAAAACTCTGTTTTAGAGTGCACAGTAGCTAGGAAAGTCTAGTTTTTGACCGCAGTCCCCAAGTAAGTGTGCCTTTTCGTCTGTATTTTGTGTATCATTTTGTGTATGCCTATTTCTGTGAATAAATCTCAATTTATTTTATTATCTTGTTTTACTCAATATATGATCTTGGTAAAAGGTGTACAATACACCTGGTCTCCCGTGATACTGACCGGGGCCGGCTTGCTGATAGTGCCGTTGGTACATGTGTACCGAGACCTGTGCTTACAGAGGCCCTGCGCTCACAACAATTAAACAGATTGCCAGGGGAGAGCATGAGGACTCTGTAACTCTCTTACCTTCTCTGGCGGCCTCTCCTCATGCAGGGTCCCATAATCATGGCTCAGCAACATCAAATGGTGTTGCAATGCCATGACGACATAACATCACGTTACGTCGTGACACCATGCAACATCACAATGTTATGACAACGGGACACCCTGTGGTGCCACGTTGCCATAACAACGTGATGCCGCATGACAGTGCGATGTCACGTGAAGGAGTAGCACAGTGAGAGAAAACACAGGCAAAAACAATGACATTAAGTGAATCATGCAGTAAAGGCCGAAAAAAATAATCACCAGGATTTTTAAATTGACATTTTTAGCAGTGTTGCTATCACGGTATGCAGAAAGGCTCGAATTCCAGTGATGAGGACATTTTCAGAAATGTCGAGAACCCGCCGGTGATAGGATCTGCCCTCCGAAAAGGCCTTACCCGAATCTGCTGCAGAGAGAGAGAGCTGTCTCTCCCTGTGCAAATCTCGCTGGGAATTTTTAATTTTTTCATTACAATTTTAATTATAGTGTAGATCAGCAGGGGGTCTCAGGTCTGGGACCCCCTGCTTCCCGAGATACAGGCTCCGTTATGGGGTGCCGGTATCTACTATGCTTTGGATTCCCACAGTCACACGACACAGGACATTTAAATGCATAGGAGATACCGGCACCCCATAACAGGGTCTGTATCTCTGTAAGCAGGGGGTCCCCGGACCTCAAATCAATGCGGTTCTGCTCTGGAGACTCCCTGCTCATCTACAATAGTACTAAAACACAAATTTAAACAATTAAAAAATTCATTACCATAGCGGCTATCTGCTATTGTAATGAAGCAGCTTTAATGTAATTTTTATTTTGTGTGGGAGCAGGGGGTCTCTTGAGCTGAACTGCTTTGATTTCATCCTCGGGGAACCCCTGCTTCCCGAGTTACAGGCCCTGGTATTTGAATCCCCTGGTTATTTCTCGTGGACGCTTTAAAAATGGTGGCGGTAGCGGCCCCCGGTGCCCCATACCAGGGCCTGTAACTCGGGAATCAGGGGGTCCCTGAGGCTGAAACATACAGGACACCTGCAAGCTCATATTAAACCCCCCCAAAAAACACAACATATATATATAAGCATATAGGTCCCTGAGGCTGAAATCAAAGTGGTTCAGCTCAGGACCCCCTACTTCCCGAGTTACAGGCCCTGTTATGGGGCATCGGGTGCCGTACTACCGCCATTTTTAAAGGATCCGTGTGACGTAACCAGGTGATTAAAATAACAGGGACAGTAACTCAGGAAGCAAGGGGTCCCTGAGGCTGAAATCAAACCCCCTGCTCCCACACACAATTAATAAAAATGACATTAAAGCAGCTTCATTACCTTAGCAGAAATCAACTCCGTAAAGTGGCTTTAAGAGTGCAAAGTGCTTTTAGAACGTGATATTGCGCTCAGCACGATTCACAGAGCAGGGCTAACAGGCACTTTACGCTCTTAAAGAGGCTTTATTGCAGAAATTTTTCTAAGTCCCACCAAACACGTACGATCAGATAAATACGCTGATTTCTGCCAGTCTGCGGGATTCTCTAAGCTACGCTAAGAGGTCGTTCTTTAAAAACGCGCTGAAAAAAACACGCCAGCTCAAGGCAGGCGCAAAAGGATCAGGACTTAGAAAAATGTCTTTGTTTACATTTTTGCAGGCACACCATCCATACAACAGGCCGGCGGGTGTCCCGGGCTGACCCCATGGGTGATCCCTGCGGGAGTCCCTGCGGGAGTCCCCGCGGGAGTCCTCGCGGGAGTCTCGGGGTCCCCGCGGGCCTGCGGTACCAATGGTGTGCCTCAAAAAAATAAACAATATTTCTAACTAAATACACCCCCCCCCCCCGCCCCCTAACACATACAATACAGTAATGGGCAAAATTACTATTATCCACATATGGATAATAGTGCATTTGCCCATTTTAAATACATGAATCACAATAAATACATATTACACTTACCTTTTCCAGGCACCCACGATGAAGGCCATTCTCATCTATATCTGCCCATGTCCCTGCGGTGCTGCAAAAAATACAAAACAATCAAAATAGCCAATGTAATGTCCCCTTACCCCTTAATCACCTTAGCATTCATTAACCGCTATAGTCATTAAGAGATTAACCCACCCTCACCCACCACTCGGGAGGCATAAACACCGTCCCCTACTACCTACCCCGTGAGGCCTAACCACCTCAACCACTACCCACAGGGAGGCCTACCCTCCCTGGCTTGGGGACAATACCCACTTCCCCCACCCCCATTAACCACAATAAACATCACTATTAGACTAATTAGATTGTAAGCTCCTCGGGGCAGGGACTCCTCTTCCTTAATGTTATGTTTATGTCTAAAGCACTTATTCCCATGATCTGTTATTTATATTATCTGTTATTTATTCGATTACCACATGTATTACTACTGTGAAGTGCTATGTACATTAATGCGCTATATAAATAAAGACATACAATACAATACTATATTTAATAAACAATACATAACCCACCCCCTCTGCCCCCCCATAAATACCTGATTTATTCTTTTACATACAGGGTTAATACCCCCGGCCCACGGGAGTCCCCAGTTGTCCTGACAGGTGTCCACAGGCCCCACAGTGTCCCAGCAAAGTGCTGCACACAGGGTCTGGAGGCCTACGGGTGGTCCCCGCCTGGCGCCTTGGTCCACCAGGGGGACTCCGCTGTTCACCATGGGCCTCAAATCGGGTCTCCACGGGTAGGCCCGCAGGTGTCTGGGGGCCCTTGGGTGGTCCCTATGGGTCCTTGGGGCCCCAACAGATGTGGGGCCCCCGGTTCTTCCCCGCAGGTGTCCCCTGTGAGTCTGCCACTTGTACCCGTGGGCATCCGAGGAGACCTCCAAAGGTCCAATCAGACCTAAGGAACCAACCCTGTATGTAAAAAAAATAAACCTGTCCTATACATTTAAATAAATAAATAAACCCCCCGCCCCCCCCAAACACATACACAACAGTAATGTGCAAAATAACTATTAGCCAGATATGGATAATAGATTATTTTCCCATTATTAAACACATAAAACAGCATCAATAATGTAAAGAAATAGAGTTATACTTACCTCCTGGCAACGTGATGGGCATCCGGTCATCAAACGGCCTCCGTTGGGAAAAAAATACATTGCAAATACTTTCAAATCTCAGTTAACCCCTTAATCACCTTAGCGGTTAATAACTGCGAAAGTAATTAAGGGGTTAACTCACCCTGCCCGGATACCAACCCTTCATTTGTACAGTGGGTTATACATACATATATATATATATATATATATATATATATATATATATATATATATATATTATATACACACACACACACACAACACCGATATACAAATAAATGGTTAATGATTACATAAACATGTATAAATAAATACATGAAATCTTAATCTCAAAATCAGCACATTGCATAATAAAATTAAACCAGCAGCACATTGCATAATAAAATTAAACCAGCAGCACATTGCATCATAAAATTAAACCAGCAACAGCACTTTGAAAAATAAATTATAGCTCATCTCCCAACAAACCAGCACCTACACAAATATATATCAAATGTCTATGAAACAATTGTATTTTAGTGTGTACATGATGCAATTAATCTGTGCATCATGTAACAGTATGCAAAATCTATGTTCAAAATAAAATAAACTATGAACCACAACCTACAATGCCATCCACAAAATCAAATACAAATTAAGCAAGTAAGCATAAATAAATTTAACATCAATTAATTAATCAATTAGAATACAAATCAATTATACAATTCACTATTTAATTCCTAAATCAAAACCATTGAGAGCAAAATTCTACTTCAAAGTAACCACCATCATACAAATCTAACTTCCAAAAATATGCCATTATTAAAAAGCAAGCCCCTGAAATAAACTATAGCAAAACCATGAAAAACTACATGTAAATAAATATCAATTACATTACACACACCAATTCCTAACCAAATCTGCAAAATACATGTTAGAAACATCAAAAGGACATAAATAAACATTTGCAATACAATCATTTATTATAACTGTATGTTTACAAAATATAGCAAAACATTACATACAGGGGCAATAAATGAGCATAAAAAACAATGACATTACATCCAAAAATACAATACAATACAATACAAACATTCAGTGTCCCTGTATGTATGTATATCCATAGGGACATAAAGAAATTCAGGGGCATTACATGGACATAAAAAAAAAACACATTAAAAAATAAATTTTAAAAACTGTAAAAGTTTAAAATATATACTTTTGTTTAATTACCATTAGATGGCCCACTCACCGAAATCCAGGGGAACCGGAAGCTCTCGAACCAATCCACAGGTAACCATAAAATAAAAAACCCTTACAATCCACAACTGTGTCTTCTTTCTTCTATTTGGAATCCTTTTCGTCAGTCTTGGGGTCTTCTTTCTCTTCTCCGGGGTCTTCTTCCATCTTCTTCCGCCACGCCCTGGTCCTTTTCTTCCTCGAGGAGGTCCTTCCTCCTCGGCGACTGGCTTCAAAATGAGACGACATAGGCTTTTATAGGCCTATGACGTCACATTTTCGTCAAATGGTTCACACGGCCCTGATTGGGCAGTGTAAACCATGTGATTTAGTAAAAAAAAAATTACAAATGATGACGTCATTTAAAGGGAATGAAGCCAGCCAATCAGAATGGTATTAAAATGTATATTGTTATTGCACGATAGCCTGTAACAGCCGTGCATGGAGATGCAGAATCTCCATGCAAATGTTACAGGCGTCTTTTTTTCCCTATCTGCTATCGTACGTGAACTTTAAGCACAATAGCAGGGGGGAAAAATACAACACGCACGATATTACAAATTTGAGCACGTACGATACAAAATGGGCTGATCTTCTTAGTGAATCGCGCCTCCGGCTTCATTTTTTAGCGGACGTATTATTTTTTTTCAGGCCAGCGCAATAGCTCGGAGCTTAGTGCATAACCCACTTTATTTGTATGTAAAATGGCTGCAAAATTGTTCTATATTTCTACATATCTGCTTCTGGAAGACTGTTTCATTGACCTAGTGTTAATGAGCCCACTGTTTTCTCACCTTAGTAAAATGTCAAACTTTTGTACCTCAACTATTCAATTTTCTTTTTTTAATGATCCTCTCCCAAAAATAAATATTTTTATTGTATTATTCCATAGATAATTATAGAAGTTTTGAACTAAGGGCTGATTACAATAAGTCTGTCCATAAGTAATATAAAACAATATGAGCATCCTACTGTCCCCTGGGCTAAAATGTACTATTTCAAGTTATGCTTTAAAAATATAAAAACACACAAAAGAGTGGTCCCAACTAAAAAAAAAATTTATGAAAATAAAGCCGATGTTTTCCAATATATTGTCTCTACCTACAGATAAAATGTTAAATACTTGTTTTCTATTTGTATCATGTACAAATCCTTTTCTTGATATGTTGAGGGGTCAAAATCAGGTCACAAACACAAAGTGTGACAACTGCAACCAATCACTGTAAATCATTCCTGACGGTGATTAAGCCCCCACTAGGCTGGCCTAAGATCTGCCTTTACAGATCTCACTTTCACTGCTGTTAATGGCATTGGGATGATGATCAAGCAAGAAATGGGTGTTATTTTTTCCACATCTACTGAGTGCTTCAGACTGGAATAAGCCTAAAGCTTAAAGGAATGGATTTGTAATTCCACATCCAGTTCTACTCTATAGATCACCAACAGCATTGTGTGTTCTTGTCCTTTCACAACCCTACAGATAGCGTATCAGTATGGGAATGTAATTATAGTTAGTAAAGAGGACATCTATAAAGATATAAATGTACAGTCTGTTCAGTGGACATTTGCTGGTAAAATGTAGTGGCATTGTGTGTAATTCTATTAGAGAATAATCCTTATAAACATTTTAAAACAATTCTGCTATGTTTCTACTATTACAACATAAGGGAACATTGAACACAGTTCCCCTCTTTTTTTTTTTTAAGTATGAAAATAGAAGTACTGTAGCCTGACACAGTATAAACAAGTAACACAGAGCATCCAAAACTGAGTATACTATACGTCTTGCTATCTTTTTACAGTGTTAAAGATGTTTGAAACCACAAAAGTATTTACTGCTCTTTAATAAAAATGAATAAACAGCAGAATTGCATAACTTCTACAATCCTCAATGCTTTAATTTGTATTCACATTTCTCCTTTGAAAAATATAGTCAATATTTAGAATATTCATTAAAACATCCAAAGAGTTGTTGTCTTTTTGACTATCATAAGATCATTTTCTGATCAGAAGTTCCCCCCATGCCAACAGACAGAGGTGTAACTACCGCCAGGGATGCCCGGGCATGTACAGGGGGAAAGGGAGGGGGTTGAAGGGTGTCGGGACCCTCCCACCCGATTCGTGTTGTGCCCCCCGAGTGGTTACAGATGCCCTACCTCTTTCCCACAGCAATGAAAATGATTGCCGTGGGAGAGAGTCAGGCCTCTGTAAGAGAGCATCCCTCCTCCATGAAAGTTGTGGCGGCATGTTACGCTGTGTCCTCATGGCGACGCTACTTCATATGGTCATGTGTTGCCATGACAATGCACTGTCACGTGATGCTGCGACATCATGATGCCGCAACGTTGTGAGACGAGGGTCGGTAGGTAAGTGAAATATCGGTGGGGGCCCTTACACTGTAGTAATGCTACTGCCAACAGGGCTTATTCAATATAGTCCAAAGTGGCCAATCAGACAATTTTCAGCAAAAACAATCTATTGCTGTCAGGAGGGATTTTAGCCAAAAAGGAGAGAATGGCATCTTCAGACTAAACTGAATAATCCCTTAAATTGCTCAAATTCTCCTGGCTTGGTATTCTTGTTTTATAGTTACAATGTGGCCATTACATCAGCCTCACTCCCCAACATTATTGGAATATTTTTTTAGTTTAAATATCGCAGCAACTGGGATGCTACAGAGCTGAAAAAAGTGTGGGTAGGAATTTTAAAAATAACATGGGTTTCACTTCATGGGGCTTATTCTATATGTGCCAAAGAATATAGAATAAGTAAAATTTCTGGTAAGAAATATAAAATGACTAACAGTGCAAACACATTAGAATTCTTTAGGAAATTGGATAGCCTTCCTGGATTGGATAACATTGCAGCACTACACCTAACCAAATAGGATAACACTTAAACAATTTGTATACGGCCCAATGTATATGTAACGGGTTTCTCCCCCCCAATCTCACATAGGCCCGGGTACGTAGTTTAACCAACCCCCCCATTACGTGTTTGTGTCTGGTGGTGCACCTGCAGGCAACAGGACTCCTGAGTCTCCCGCTTGATGGTGTTAGGGGATGCGTTCAGGACAGGTAGCTGAGGTAGTGGTGCGAGTTCAACTTACATCATGTGCAGCGCCTCTACCTAATCAGGATCTGTGCTTCCGCAGGGAGATGGTCCTGGTGAGGAACTCCTTCTTGGTGGTGACTGCCACTGTTGAGTAATTTCACACTCACACAGTGGGGGTTTCGTTAACAAGGTCATCTTTATTGTAGATTGGGATGTAGCAGACTGCCCCATGCAGCTGCCGGCTCTAGCCGCACATCTCTTGGTGCTGTCCCTTTGCCAGGTACGCCCTCCCGTATTGAAGTGGGATTCCCTCGTCTCCTAGGGAGATCCTCTCTGTGCCAGGTCCCTGGACATAGAGTGGCTTAGACAGGCCGATTGGTCAACCTGGACCGCTAGTTACTGCACTAGGGTCACAAAGTGTTCCTACAATCCCTTATGCAGGAAAATACAACTTCCCAACAACTTCCCACAGCTGCTGGAACCAACTCTAACTAACTGTGTTGTGCCTTATATACTTCAGGAGGCAGGCGCATCCCTGATGTCACTTATCCAGGGACTCAGAGCATACAGCCACTCCCCTCCATACATAGGGCACCTCACCATGGTGTGAGGGAAAACCTCCATAACTACTGCTGGCATACCCGTACTTATCAGGACTTACTGCCAACAGAGAGGAAAGTAGTATACCATTATTATGCATGGCTATATATATAATAACCCTAGAAATCAGGGTACATTTGTGCATGCTGCCTGATATTAGTCAGTCACTTTTACTCTGCAGCACAGGGCAGGTACTGTATATCCAGCACAGAATGCAGTTTTGCAGTATGGTAGTTATTTTGTTTACTCCTATATCGAGCAAAGAGTCAAAGCTGCAGGTTTTTGTGCAAATAAGAATACAACAATCATTGTAAATACATACAAATAAATGGTTTGAAATCTACAAATATATGAAAAAGCCAGTTATCTAAATCAGAGCAATGGGTGACATAACAAGAGACTTTATTTTGTATAGCAGAGTAAATGCTCTGGATGTTGCACACAAGATAACATCCTTGATCTCTTGACATTCTAACAAGACAGGGGTGCCCAATGCTACATCCAATTGACAAAACATATAAAGTAATAAGTATAAAGTGTAAATACTTCAATAATAATAATATTTACTTGGTTATTTAGTTAAAACCTTTGGCCAAAGCATCATAAGCCTGCATACCACGTCAAGGTATAACCAAATTAATGCAGGTCCTAACACTAAACTGTGAACCCTTCCTTTCACCTCTGTATGAGGGGAAACAACCACAGTGAGGCCTGTCCATTCAGCAAAATGCTAGACCTCCCAAGTTAAAAAGGTGGGGAGGGGTGAGCTCAGGGGGGGGGGTGGCACTTACCTCCAAACAACTGTTACCAGTCAGGAACTAAATTAACACACACACTCCCAGCACGCTCTAACTCCAACACCCACCACATTATATATATATATATATATATATATAAATATATATATACACATACAGAAAAAAGAGTAGCGCTATCAGTGTGTGGGTGTTGGTGTGTTCTAAAATGGTGCAATAACAATTGTGTTATAAAAATGGTATAATGGTGTAAAATAAACTTTGAAAATGAATATGATAATATATATATATATAACAAAAATAAGTTATATATATAAAAATAAACACAAAAGGAAAAAAATGTGATATATCAATGAAACAGTGTCCAGTGAAAAATAGAACAAACCAGTCCAATGAAATGGATGAAAACAAGTCCAGAAAGGTGTTCCAGTCACTGTATGGGGAGGCAAGCTTCTATATGATCTAGCCAGATCAACGAAATCTACAAGAACAAGAGAAAAAGAAGCGCCAGATCCATAGCATAATACTGTTGTAAAAAACACAAATGTATTCAAATTTAAGAGAGGCTGCCAGGACATGCACTCACTTCAAATATAGAAAAAACATTCATGGGAGACAATCTGTAAGCTTCCAGGATGTGGAAAGGGGAAGGTGCAGCCAGGATGTAGTCAAAGCAATATGTTGAGCTGTGGTATACAAGGCAGATACTTAACAGTATAAGATGTCATCGGGGCAGATGAGGGGAGGGATGATGTTATCCACTTCAGTGGTGGTGAAGCTGGATCCAGAGGTCTGGTACTCGTGGCGCTTGAATGGGACCCTCAGCATCACAGAGGGAATGTCCACATAGCACAATGTAGGAGCGCCACCCCAGCAGTGTAATGAAAAATGCCTCTCTCCTCTAACTCAATGTCCGACAAAAACGCCGATTTTAAACCACATGTAGCTGCTGCAGAATCCACATACACACTTTCTGGTTAGCGGATGACGTCAGTGCATCATGCATCACGACGTCCGACGCGGTTCGTCACGTGAGTGACTTCTTCAAGGGTTCATTGGCTGACAGCCTGCCTGTCTATATATACCTAACCACTGATAATGCCAGATTGAATCTGGCTGTGACAGGGAGGTTGCAGACAATCATGTCGTGAACATGCTCAGCCAATCAATACAATTATTTATTTATTTATTTATTTATTTATAAAATATTTTACCAGGAAGTAATACATTGAGAGTTACCTCTCGTACAATGGTTACATAATACACATTAATGAGAGTAAAAAATGCACATCATTAGCTGAACATAATACAATTGTCAATATTGACAGTAAAAACATATAACACCATACTGTGTCTATCTAAGGGGATATAAAACAAAATGATGCAAAACTTAATATAGAAATAATAAATAATTAATAATGCAGACAAATGTAAACAATAAATAAATAAATATGATCTATCCATACAACTAAAGATATTATAAATTAACCCAAATTAAAGTATAGTATGGTGATGTTTGTCTTGCTGAATATAAAATAAAATAAAAATTATTAATTAAAATTATTATAAATATTAAGAAAATTAATAATAATACAAAACTATTTTAATAAAAACAATAATAATATAATATAAATATCCCAATAGGAATAGAACATTTAAATTTGATGGTCTAGAGTGTGACAGAGGAGACATATAATGAATAAACATTAGATGTAGACACCAATCAAAAAAGAGGTAGAATGAGAGTGTTATGAAGTTGTGGAAGGATATGTAACATGGTTAAACTACCATCTATTATTAGATGCAGGCAGAAAATGAAAAGGCAAGGAAGTGGAGATTATCCTAATCTTAATAGAACTGAAAAGATAGACTACACCAGAGTACTGGTATCTATGCATTCGTTTAACCCCTGAGGTGCCAACGTGTCTAACTGGTAAATCCAGTAGGATTCACGCGTGCATAGATGTTTGAATCTATCTCCCCCCAGTTTCGAGCTGGAGATACTTTCGATTCCAATGATCCTTAGACTCGCTGGATCTTTTGAATGTACACTTAAAAAGTGTCGTGGAACGCTTAGATTTAGAACTCCTTTAATGATCGCACATCTGTGTTCTAAGAATCTAAGACAGAGGGATCGCTTGATACGTCCAACGTATTGAACATTGCAAGGGCAAGACAGGACATAAACCACATGAGTGGTTAAGCAGTGAATGGAACATTTAATAGGGTATATAGACCCACTGGAGGAGGACTGGACAGATGAGGACACAATAAGGTGTCTACACATAGTGCACCTGGATCTGCCGCATTTTTGATTACCAATATGGCCTTTATCTAGATCCATAGTGGGAACTAGTTCTCGTAACCTACTGGGGGCCAATCAATTTTTTATGTTGGTTGCTTTGCGAAAGATTACAGGTACCCTAGGTGTTAACTGTTTATTGAGATGTAGATCGCACATAACTATATTCCAGTGTCGGTTCAGCACTTCAGTAATTTGTCTGGAATACCCACTGTATTTAGTGATGAATTTAACATCCCCATATTTGGCTAGCTGATGTTGATTCTCAGTGCAGGTTGCTTGATCTAACAATCTATTTTTGGATTTGTTGAGGAGGACGTTTCTGTCCATCCTGTCCATCCTTCTCACCATATATATATAATACGATAACTTGGTGAGACGAAATCAGAGGCAGCACTCCAATGGTAGTCAAAAAATATATTGTGGTTAACAAGACACCATTCCGACGTTTTGGTCCACAAGCTGGACCTTTCTCAAGATGATGAGAAAGGTCCCGCTTGCGGACTGAAACGTCGGTATGGTGTCTTGTTAACCACAATATATTTTTGGACTACCATTTGGAGTGCTGCCTCTGATTTCGTCTCACCACGGTATCGTATTGCCTATTTTACCATATAGGATCTGCACCCACCTTATTGACTTACTAGACGGAGTGCCTACTGTTCCATGTAATATGATATATGATATATATATGTGTGTGTGTGTGTGTGTGTGTGTGTGTGTGTGTGTGTGTGTGTGTGTGTGTGTGTGTGTGTGTGTGTGTGTGTGTGTGTGTGTGTGTGTGTGTGTGTGTGTGTGTGTGTGTGTGTGTGTGTGTGTGTCAATAAGAGTGCTACTGAGTGTGGCCAATGTATACAAACAAAAGACAGGGGTGCCCAATGCTACATCCAATTGACAAAACATATAAAGTAATAAGTATATTTAAATAAATAAGTAAATATACTTATTACTTTATATGTTTTGTCAATTGGATGTAGCATTGGGCACCCCTGTCTTTTGTTTGTATACATTGGCCACGCTCAGCAGCACTCTTTTTGACTTAAATATATATATTTTTAAGTCAAAAAGAGTGCTGCTGAGCGTGGCCAATGTATTCAAACAAATGACAGGTGCCCAATGCTATATTCAATTGACAAAACATATAAAGTAATAAGTATATTTAAATAAATAAGTAAATATACTTATTACTTTATATGTTTTGTCAATTGGATGTAGCATTGGGCACCCCTGTCTTTTGTTTGTATACATTGGCCATTGGCCACGCTCAGCAGCACTCTTTTTGACATAAATATATATATATATATATATATATATATATATATATATATATATATATATATATAATGCGGTGGGTGTTGGAGTTAGAGCGTGCTGGGAATGTGTGTGTTAATTTCTCTTGAAATCTTACCTGAAAAATATAAGGCATATTTTCTGTACATTGTTGTATTTTAAAAAGTCTACTATAAATAACATTCTTGGAGTCCACAGGAGTTTCCTTCAATACAAAGTATGACGATGACACACAATGTTTTCATTGATCCTGTTTCACTCATTATTCTACATGTCTTGGGTGCTACAGTCAAGTCGTTACGGCTATCTACCATTCAACCCACGTCTCTTTTAAATCAATAAAGGCTGCAGAGAATATAATAGGTAAGAAATGATAAGAACTTAACTTATGAACCTTAGTAGCACAATTTATAGACTGCAGATTGTCAGGGAGTAGAATAGTAGACTTTGAAACACATATAATTATAAGAAAATTCTGTATATACAGCATATTTTCCACATCGTGCATTATTCTAAATTTCTGGTTCATATAATAAATACACACTTGTCCAGTCCTGTTTTCGTACATACTACTAAAGGGTTTCAAATATAATAGCTGCATTAAAACATGTTTATTTTACATTTTTCAAAGGTTTCTTCACTATACTGTGCAGTTGAGTGTATGTTTCACCTCTGAAGATTGTGTAATGTAGCTGCTAACTCTCTCCATGTGTGGGGGACTCCAAGGAGTTGGGGGTCCTATAGGGACATGACACTCCTTGTCGGTCTCTGGTGTGGGTCTTTCCATGGTTTATCTCAGGACATACCTCTCTATGCGCTGAGGGTGGGTTGGAGGCTTACACACTGGGGCACATAAGGAAGGAGAGAGTGAAGGGTAAATATCAATACAACAGGGACACAGGCACGCTGCTGAATGCACACCAATGTTATAGAATAACAAGGAACCTACTATTAGAGGGTTTTTGAATGGAGAAAGTTGAGACACGAGATCTTAGGGGTACGATGAAGGGACAGGACAGAAAAGATCAGAGCCGCAGTTGAAACATAGACAAAACAGTAAAAATAAAATAATTATAAACAGAAATACATAGTAAGGAAGAGTGCAAAGGAGATGGAATGACTGAGTGACAGAGTACAGGATAGTGACTTTATATGGGGTATAAATGGGTGAAAGAAAGTGAAACAAAGAGTTAAAGCCATTAAGAAAGAGAGAAAAATAAAGAAAACGAATCGACATATAATAATAGATAAATAGATACAGGTAAATAATTAACTAAATAAAGAATCAGAATACAGATAAAATGACACATATATGTAGATGGATAGAAGAACATATGACAGGATGGTCATGGTTAGTTGGGAGGCGACATAAAACTTGTGGTGAAATATTATTTTGGTGGTTTATTTCTCCACAAAAATAACAGAATATTTTACACACTGTCCCTTTAAGGAAAAAAAGCATAAAACAAATGCCAACTCCATGTTAGGGTGACTGTCTAAACATATTTGACCCTAACTAACTGACTGGATAGCTAGGCTAGTTCCAGTCCAACACGATGTGGAAGTACCCATCAGCTCCTAACCATGGAGACCGGTTTCTCTTTCCTTTTTAAAGCAGGTAAGCTGAATTAAATAGGTTAACCTATGTATTGCTTAGCCAGTGGAGTTAACGGCCCGCATTCTGGAAAGCAGGCATAGTGCAACGTCCTACTAACTCTGTCACAATGCATATAGATACAGATGTAGCAAGAATTGCTGTCCTCAGCATTGCGGATGAAAAAGCAAATGTCTGTGGTGCCAGGGAGGTCCATGTTTCTGTATTGGACCCCCTGTAGCATTAATCCTTCATGTGCCGCAATTGCTGCCGCCGTTTAACCGAACGTGGAGTAGCACAGAAGACATTAAGCTTTGCTACATCTGTAAATAGCAGGATACATATTACAGACAGATATAAAACAACAATATTATGCACTATATATCAATGTTAAGGAGCCCATGTGAGGTAAAAAAGCAAATAACAAATACTTTTACTGAATTTACTTAAAATAGTAAAAGTCGCTCATTGGGGTGGGTTTAGAGAGTTGCTTTCATGGTAAATACACTAGTCACCCATTGCACAAGAAGAGTTATTAAGGTATAAGTTATGTATATTGTCATTTATATCGGTTAATTATTTTCGAAAAAGGTAACATTAGTAAATATTGTATGTGTTTTTGTTTTAAAGACATAGGGGCCTATTACCGAAACTATGATAAAATCAGTGCATTGCCGAATTACTTTTCATTGTTTTATCGCGCAAAAAACATGTTGGTCAAAATGGTAATCGCTAAGAAAAATTCCAAGTTTTTTAAAGTTCGATAGTGCGATCGTTCTATAATCCTTGCATTTGGCAATTGGCAACTGATAGTTGAAACTGCAGCCTGGAAGAGCTGCATGGAGACACTGTGTCTCCATGCAAGGCTCTTACAGGTGATATTGCAGATTCAATATTAATTTTAATATTAGTGTGCAAAAGCAGGGGGTCTCCTGAACTGAACTGCATTGATTTCAGCCTCAGGTATCCCCCAAACGACAGAGAGTGTGTTGTGTTGGTATCCCCGCCATGTTTAAACCCTCCATGTCACGGCCCATGTGATCCTAGGATGGGGTACCGGTATCCCCTGTGCTATTAAATCTTCCACGTCACGTGACATGGGAGAATTTAAACATTGCAGAGATACCAGCACCCCATACCAGGGCCTGTATCTCGGGAAGTAGGGGGCCCCCGAGGCTGAAATCAATGCGGTTCAGCTCAGCAGACCCCCTGCTTCCACACACTATTAGTCAAAACTACATTAAAGCAGCTTCATAACCTTAGCAGCTACCTGCTTAGACAACTAAGGGGTTAATATTGTGTTCCCTGAGGTTCCTGGTTTTATATGTGTGTCCCCTGAGGTCCCTGGGGGTATGTGGGAAAGCACATGGGAGGAGTTAACCCCTTCCCTATGATAGTGATGGTAATTGCTATGGTAATGAAGAGGTTAAGCACTTCCGCTACCCACCCAGGAGGCCTAAACACCCACCCTGGCCCAAGTACCACCTCCCCTTCTACACACTGATTGTCACTGTGGTAAAACATACCCACAATATGTGCATGGATTGCCACTATGACAATGAATGGGCAACCCAAATAAAATATTGTTAATTTAAAAAAAAAAAGACATTTCACTAAATCAAGCATTTCACAATAAAGCCATTATTTGTGACAGTGATAATCCATGTCTATAGTATGCCATGGATTGCCAGAATGATCATTAATGGGCAACCTCCAAAAATAAGCTTAACTAAAAATATTATACTTTACAATGTCAAAATACTAATCGAAATTAGAAAAATGCATAGAAAATGTAGGAATAACACGCTTTCGCGAGACTTTTCATTGTATCCCCTACAGTATATAAAGCGTCCATTTGCTTCAGTGTGTGTCAGTGATGTTGGGAGTGAGGGTGAGATAGACTGGGTTTGTTGGTTATAGGTATTTAGTGATTTGTGAGCGATTTGTTGGTGATTAGTGAATGATTTGTCTTTTGTTATTCTATCTTTTTTTCATATTTTATGGTCTTGTGAGTCTGAAAGTTGTTTGTTAGTGTGTCATTTATTTTCTATTTGTTTTTTTGTGAGTGTTTTTTGAGATACTGAGTGAAATGGAGGGGAGGAATGGACGTGTGAGTGTGAGGAATGAAGGAGTGCTGGTGCGTGGAAGAGGAGTGGTGGTGCATGGAAGAGGGGTGGTGGTGAATGGAAGAGGAGTGGTGGTGCGTGGAAGAGGAGTGGTGGTGCGTGGAAGAGGAGTGGTGGTGCATGGAAGAGGAGTGGTGGGCATGGAAGAGGAGTGGTGGGCATGGAAGAGGAGTAGTGGAGGAGTGTTGGGGTGTGGAAGAGTGTTGGGGCGTGGAAGAAGCGTGGTGGTGCATGGTGGAGGAGTGTTGGGGTGTGTAAGAGGAGTGGTGGTGTGTGAGGGTAGAGGGGTGGGGCGTGGAAGAGGAGTGGTAGTGCCGGGAGGAGTGGTGGGGTGTGGAAGAGGAGTGGTGGTGCGTGGAATAGGAGTGGTGATGCATGGAAGAGGAGTGGTGGTGCGTGGAGGAGTGGTGGTGCCTGGAGGAGTGATGGGGCATGGAAGAGGAGTGAGGGGAAGTCTGTCGACTGAAGGTGTGGCCCGTGCGGTACGTGCAGTTATGTTGACTTTAGGTGCGGCCCGTGCGGATGCGGGGCGTGCAGGTGTTAGAGTAGAGTTGGAGAAGTCCAGCAGGAGCATCAGGGCTCATGGACAGCTAGAGGGCTTCGGGAGGAGTGGACAGGGAGATACTACAGCAAATACTAGAAGCAGCCATAAAAACTAGATGTGGGGTGATATTTGTAATGCTGTGTGTGCATGTGGCCAGCAAAGAAGAACAGTAGAAAACAGTCAAAAAAACGCTACGCTGATATAAAGCGCAAACTTAAATCGAAATTGGCTTACGGAAGAAAGCAGGCATTTAAAACAAGAGGTCCTCCAGCATCTGTCCAGCTCACATCCTTTGAGGAGCAGGTGACCAGTATCATAATACAAGAAGTTGTATATGGCGTGGGGGGACGGGGACAGGAATATCGGCCCTAGTGAATCAGAGCCTGAAGCAGGTGAGTACTAAGACATGAAAGAACGTTGTAATTTGTAAGGCCTAAATATTGTGATTTGAAGTCTACAATTAATACATTGTTCAAAGATTCCCAGTAGTTTCTCTTCTGCTCTAAACTCATAACAAAATTTAAAATTTTGTTATGTAAACTATTAAACATCCCTGCTTGTTATTTCAATTATAGGGAAACAGAGGAGCACAAAATTGTTTGTGCTCCAAAAAGAAAATTCACTTATGTGCACACTATGTATATATATAAAATGTAACTTTTATTAGGTATACTTAAAACATATATTACCGTAACACTAAATGTAATAAACCTTAAACATAAATTAAATAATATGCACACATGCACCAGAGTTAGCCTCACATATATATGAATTCCAGTATATAATTATAACTGAAACCTAGGAGGCTAAACAGGGTGCAACCAGGTAAGGTGAGTCAAAATACCCATCAATTATGATCACCAGCACAGTAGGTATACAGCCAAGACACTGTGGCAGACATGCGGCTACAATATATCGATAGATTAATAGTATCAGATAGAGCCAGCTCTGCCAGTTGTACTGTTGTTATATATTGGCTATGCTCGTGATAGTGAAATGACCCACGCTTGCATTCACCAGCACAGTGAGTACAGAATCAGTTGTTGCAGCAGGGATACGGCTACAGTATGTCCATAGATAGTAATAGTACCCATAAAGCCCCCCTGCTAGCTACACTGTTTTTATATATATTGGCTATGCTGGTGAAAAAACTGGTTCCTAAAGCACTATATTAAAAACAACCCCATAACAGGGGCTGATAACATAATAACGCGTCCAACGCGCATTTCCCTCCTACTATGGAGCTTCGTCAGGGATAATTTTGTAGGCAAGTAGGCATTTTGGGTATTTTGACTCACCTTACCTGGTTGCACCCTGTTTAGCCTCCTAGGTTTCAGTTATAATTATATACTGGAATTCATATATATGTGAGGCTAACTCTGGTGCATGTGTGCATATTATTTAATTTATTTTTAAGGTTTATTACATTTAGTGTTACGGTAATATATGTTTTAAGTATACCTAATAAAAGTTAAATTTTATATATATACATAGTGTGCACATAAGTGAATTTTCTTTTTGGAGCACAAACGATTTTGTGCTCCTCTGTTTCCCTGATTCACTTCAATTCACAGTCGCACCTATTGTTCCTTACAATTATCGATATTTATCACGCACTTACATCACAATCAGTATAATTTAGTTGATCACTCCCCATCCCTCCCCCCTTTCTTTGTTATTTCAATTATATACTTATGCAATTGCTGCAACATTCATACATATGGTCTATTACACTGGACCTAGTGTTGTAGCTATATATGTGGGTACATGAATACTTAGAAATGTGCAATACGGTAATGTCTTGCACAGTGCAGGTTTATATACAAACCTATTTTCAGAGACTGATGGTGAAATCCCTCATCCAAACAAACTAATTAAATTATATACAAATATATGTATTGCTGGCATGATTTTACGTCATGTTATATGTTGTTGATGGGAAGGTGTAAGGAATCCGCTCCGCGGTTTAATGGTTGCCTTACCTTGCAGACCGGTGCAGTTCTGGAACAGCTCTCCTGATGTTTGCTGCAGCCTGGATTCATTCACCAAAGCTATACACACTCCCTCTGGTATCTACTGCAGCTGTGCAGCCTATCACTGCAACCTAGACTTGCATTCACTCATTGGAGCAGTACCTTCACACCCCCGCTGGGGATTGGCCCGCTGGCCTTTAAGTACTGCTTTCCCACAATGCTCCTTGCCGAGCATAGTCCTTACTGGATGTCACTATCGTTCTGCCACAAGCCCTCGCTTGTTCTCTTATGCTGATACCAGGTTCCGCCCTGCGTCCTTCAGCTTCCTTCAAGCCGCTTGTTCTCCTATGCTGATACCAGGTTCCGCCCTGCGTCCTTCAGCTCCCTTCAAGCCCGCTTGTTCTCCTATGCTGATACGGAGGTTCCGCCCTGCGTCCTTCAGCTTCCTTCAAGCTCCCGCTTGTTCTCCTGTGCTGAAGCGGATGTTTCGTCCCTGCGTCCTTCAGCCTCCTGGATTCCTGCACTGAAGCGGATGTTTCGTCCCTGCGTCCTTCAGCCTCCTGGATTCCTGCACTGAAGCGGAGGTTTCGCCCTGCATCCTTCAGTCTCCTGGCTTCCTGCTCTGAAGCGGAGGTTTCCATGTGTATCTCCAGCTTCCTGGTTCCTGGGGCCTACTCTTTCCCTAATCTAGAGAGGCCGTGTCCTGGTTCCTGCGCTGAAACAGAGGATTCCCCAGTCCGCTCAGGACTCTTGCGCTGTGCACTGGTTTACCCGTGCAGCTAGGCGGTGTGCTACGCTGGTCTGCTTACCATCTCCTGTAACCAGCACCATGGGCCATGGTCGTCGCACGCGCAGAGGCCAACCCCGCGCTCCTAAGCTGAAGCGGGGCTCTCCTGACTACATGTTGCCGAACTATTGCTTGAACAATGTTTATCCTGATGTCTCCTGTCCTGACCCTGGCTTGTACAACGACGACGCTGTCTTCTCCTTTCCTGATCCTGCTACGTATGACAACGAACTGCGCAATCCGGATCAGCCTGCGCGGTCTCAGGTCGGTGCTTTTACAACCCCACCTCAGCCTCGCGGTCCGACCCTGGTTTGTGGCGAGCACAACCGTGACAGTATGCTCGGCCTCACAAACTTGGACCCCGCTGAGGTGCGGGTTGGTAAGTTTTTTCCTAAAAACCTGTCCCTGTCTGTAGACCAGTCCCAGTTTGAGAATGATTATTTGTGCGATATAATACCCCTGATGGAAGATCCGTTTATGTCAGAGGGCTTAACTCCCTTGCAAAAGAAATGCCGTAATGATCTGGTTTGTAAGGCTTACTGCCTCAGAGACTTAAAACAGTATCTGGCCTGTGTTCTGGCCAGTGAAAACAGTGTTTTCTCACCTGATTCCCCTTTAACTGGGGATAAGGTGAGTCCTGTGGAACTGGTCAACGCCTGTAGTACACTCAATGCCCTGGCTTTATCATTGGACATTCCTTTAGTACTCCCGGACCCTTCCGTCATGGTGGCTCTCGCTCACGACACACTGCATGTACTTTCCGTGGTATTGGATGATTGCTTGTTAAAACAGGATCGCCCCCTGGCCGCTAACGCCGTCCACTGGCGATTTTTCTCTGCTGCCAGTCCTGTCGCTAAACCGGGGGACGTATCTCCCTCTCCGGGAGAGGACCAAACGAACCCATTAGCAATATCTCCTAACGTAGTAACTGCCACAGTCCCTAGCTCTGATTGTATGCCCGGGTTCCCTGACACCAATAATATGTCTACGTTAACCCCTGCCGATCAGTCCTGTGAGGTCCCCCTGGAGGATACATATGTTTCTCTACCCAACATTAAGGTTCTAGTATCAGAGAATAAGTTCCTTAGTTCTCCTATTTCTAGCTCAGAAGCCCTTTCTCTAGATCTTGACGGTTTTCCAGCTTTAACCCCTGCCGATCAGTCCTGTGAGGTTCCCCTGGAGAATACATATGTTTCACTAACTAACACTAAGGTTCTAGTATCAGAGAATAAGTCCCTTAGTCCCCCTATTTCTAGCTCTGAATCCCTCTCTTTAGGTCTTGAGGGTTTTCCAGCTTTAACCTCTGCTAGGCAGTCCTGTGCGCTTTCCCCTTCAGAGAAAGAATTCCTAAGTTCTGTTCCCAGGGTCATTTCTGTATTAACCCCTGTGGGGCAGCTCTCTGAGTTTCCTTTGGTAAATCCCTGTTCTCTGTCAGCCATGGTCATGCCCCTAGCTCCAGAGGAGAGATTCCTGGTCTCTCCTAATACAGAGAGAAGATTACCTATGTTTTACTCTCAGGCATTGTCTGCATTAACCCCTGTAAATTCTTGCTGCCTCCAAGTTCATGCCTTCGTTTTTGCCTCAGAGAATGAGTCCACAAGTCAGACAGCAGAGGTTGCATTGAGGGATTCCCATAACCGTACGGAGTCCTTAGATATTCTTTGCTATAAATCCCCTGCTTCAGCTCAAGTTTCCGCAGTTTCGCCTCCGGAGACTTCGGCTAAAGTTCTGGTTCCTGATAAATGTAGTCAGGAGTCAGGTTTTTCCCTAAGCTTGGTCGCAGAGTTCCTTCTCCCGGGTATTTCACTGAACCAGCCTGTCGCCCACATAGCGGTGATCCCTGCTTCAGCGCATAGTTCCCACATTATGGAGTCTGCAGTAATTTCTGGTTTTCAAGACATTCCTTACCAAATACCTACTTCAGAGACCAGTACAGTTATGATTAATCCCCGTATACGGTCTAAGTTCTCCTCCTCTTTAAGCTTAGGGTTAAAAGCATACAGTAGTCTGTATGTCCCTCCTGGGGTTCATATTGTGTTCCCAGGAATGTTTGCTGACGCACGGTTTTCTCCCAAAAGTGACGCTTTTTCATATAGATTAGTAAAAAGTCTGCCCACTGTTTCCCTTTTCGCTGAATTGTGTCTTACTAGTTTTGAGACTCTGAGAGGTAATGATTCTCCTCCTGATTCTGAAGCTCTTCCTACAATGAGTATCCTGACTGGGGTCCCCCTGATTTCTCTGTCCAGGCTAATTCTCCAGGGATTAGCATATCTGTGGTCACTCCCTTAGTACTGTCTGAGGTCACCATGCATATATTACAAGTCTTGGGGTTTAAATCTGAGCTATTTAGCTGTCCTGCCTTTGCTGAAACCCAGTTCCTCAGTACTGTGTCTAAATATGCCCCAGCAAACATGGGGTTACTCTGGGAAGAAATTAAAGCTCCTGTCTTAAAGGGTATTTTTTCTCACATGTCCAGCAAATCTAGAACCTCAGTAATTGTTTCTAAGTCACTTATCAATACATCTGATTTTTTCTCTAATCAAACCCAGACACCCTCACTATCGGTTAGGAGTCCTGTGATCAGAGATTTTGCACTAGAAAACACACCTATTCATGTTTTTGTCAGGTTAGGTACCCCTGTGGTTAGGGCCATTGCAGTTTCGGAAAAGACTCCTTCTACTCCTCAGGTCCCTGTCACTGAGGTACAGACTTTAGCTTCTGATGTTAGCTTCCCTCCCACCACTACCCTGGATCTGCCTTTTTCTCAAGCTACTGATATGAAAATTCCAAGGTCTATTCCTGATTCACTGACAATACTATCTTCCAATGAAGATTTCCCAGTATTGGAGAGCTCTACTGTTGTTTGCTTCTCTGCTCCTGCTAAACCATGGTTTTGTCCCTCGGAATTTTCGGTTGCCCCTGTTATTTCCTCTCAGTTGGAAATACTCTATTCGTATCCCAAGATTTCGGTCCCTATACCTGGTTTACTGCTTGCCTTGTCACCTTCCATACCAATACCGGGAGATGCTTCCAACCAGCCTATACCCTTACTAACCATTACCTGGGAGCCTTCTAGAGGAAAAATTCCTCGCAAATTCCAACATGCAGTGGTCAGCCAAGACTTTTTCTGTTACAAAGTTCCTTCTGGTGTATTCGATCAACTATCAGGGCCGCTGATCCTAGATTCCGGTTCCTTTATTAAAGACTGGGCTTTCAGTGGGGGTTCTTCTGCCGTTTCTGCTCTGGAACTCTCTGGTTCTTCACAGCCCTGGATTTCCAAGACATTTTGCGAGGCGAGCCATGTACCAAAGAAGTTTCTTCCATCAATCTCATATCCTAGAACTGTACTCACCAAAGAACTGCTCGTTTACGGATGCCCTTTCCACCTAAAGAATTTTAGGAACAACTCAATGTCCCCAAGACCCATGGATGGTCTTGTCTGGCCGCAGTTCTCACCGGGGGGTGGGGGTACACTAAGGACTAACCACGAGTCTCTGGACCACGACTCTAACCCCAATCCTAGACGGTTCAGCAACAATTCCCGGTCCTCCAACTCTATGAGTGCTCATGTTCACCCGGAGGTCTCGCGTGAAGGGGGGGGGGTACTGTAAGGAATCCGCTCCGCGGTTTACTGGTTGCCTTACCTTGCAGACCGGTGCAGTTCTGGAACAGCTCTCCTGATTTTTGCTGCAGCCTGGATTCACTCACCAAAGCTATACACACTCCCTCTGGTATCTACTGCAGCTGTGCAGCCTATCACTGCAACCTAGACTTGCATTCACTCATTGGAGCAGTACCTTCACACCCCCGCTGGGGATTGGCCCGCTGGCCTTTAAGTACTGCTTTCCCATAATGCTCCTTACCGAGCATAGTCCTTACTGGATGTCACTATCGTTCTGCCACAAGCCCTCGCTTGTTCTCCTATGCTGATACCAGGTTCCGCCCTGCGTCCTTCAGCTTCCTTCAAGCCGCTTGTTCTCCTATGCTGATACCAGGTTCCGCCCTGCGTCCTTCAGCTCCCTTCAAGCCCGCTTGTTCTCCTATGCTGATACGGAGGTTCTGCCCTGCGTCCTTCAGCTTCCTTCAAGCTCCCGCTTGTTCTCCTGTGCTGAAGCGGATGTTTCGTCCCTGCGTCCTTCAGCCTCCTGGATTCCTGCACTGAAGCGGATGCTTCGTCCCTGCGTCCTTCAGCCTCCTGGATTCCTGCACTGAAGCGGAGGTTTCGCCCTGCATCCTTCAGTCTCCTGGCTTCCTGCTCTGAAGCGGAGGTTTCCCTGTGTATCTCCAGCTTCCTGGTTACTGGGGCCTACTCTTTCCCTAATCTAGAGAGGCCGTGTCCTGGTTCCTGCGCTGAAACAGAGGATTCCCCAGTCCGCTCAGGACTCTTGCGCTGTGCACTGGTTTACCCGTGCAGCTAGGCGGTGTGCTACGCTGGTCTGCTTACCATCTCCTGTAACCAGCACCATGGGCCATGGTCGTCGCACGCGCAGAGGCCAACCCCGCGCTCCTAAGCTGAAGCGGGGCTCTCCTGACTACATGTTGCCGAACTATTGCTTGAACAATGTTTATCCTGATGTCTCCTGTCCTGACCCTGGCTTGTACAACGACGACGCTGTCTTCTCCTTTCCTGATCCTGCTACGTATGACAACGAACTGCGCAATCCGGATCAGCCTGCGCGGTCTCAGGTCGGTGCTTTTACAACCCCACCTCAGCCTCGCGGTCCGACCCTGGTTTGTGGCGAGCACAACCGTGACAGAAGGCATCTTTATATTTCTTAGTACTAAAAATTGAACGTGTGTCTGTGTTTTTCATAGACAAACTAACCTTACTATGTCACAGACTAAGATATCTAGCATTGCATCTGAAGTTAAAAGGGCCCTATATTAAACAGGAATATGGCGTATGCAGTTTGAAATGAAGTTGTTCATAATGTTAAGTAACAAAAGTCTTCTGTTCTATCTTAATTGTACACATCAGCCTCCCATGATCAAGGTGAGATCATAAACATCACTGAATATTCCCTGGCACATACTGTAATGACCCCAGGCTCACCTAGGCAAATCAGCTGTTGCACACAATGCTTCCCTTCATAGCCGTGGAGGTAAGTGGTTGGCACTTACCATCGGAGGTCTCAGCAACATTCACAGAACTGTTATCTCAGCAAGAAACTGTACAAAATTTCCTACAGTGAAATAACATAAATGAGGGGGTGGTGGCGCACTATGATAAACCTTATGAGAAGTTATTCATTCAAAATTGTATTCAAAATGGTCTTTGCCTAGCATACTAGTCAAAAATGCATCCTGCCAACACCATATCTGTGGCCTGTTTCATTTACTCTCAATTGGCCAGTGAACTTTGTACTCTTGTGTTTCCGCTAAGTGGAATAGAATGGCAGCATTTTATGCAGCATTCATGTGTGTATTATAATATGAATTTGTTTTAGAATCCAAAATTTGGCCAAAAATCGATTTGTAGCTGGTTGAGTGATGCTAGCGTTAATGGCATCTTAACCTGTTCACTAAAATACGCTTAGTTACATTACCATATATATCTATATATATAAAACTCAAAATCTGTTTGTCTGTGGATTTGTGTGCGCTCCCATTGGCTGACTGTGGAGCGGGGCTTGGCTCTCATTGGCTGACTACGGGGCGTCATGCCCCTCCCTCCCATTAGCCCCCACAGTGACCTGCCACGAGCAACACTCCTGCCCGCCCCCCCAGTGAGCGGCCGCCAAGCAACCCTCCCATCCGCCCCAACAGTGGGCCGTCGAGCAACCCTCCCGACCGCCGAGTGAGGAGTACTTCTATAGACACAGGGGGGGCCGGAGCTGTGAATGGGAAGGGACCGAAGCTGTGAACAGGGGGGGAACGGAGCGAGGGAGGGAACGGAGCGAGAGGGGGGAGCGGAGAGAGTGGGGGGAGCAGTCAGAGAGGGGGAGCGGAGAGAGAGAGGGGGGAGCGGATATTTATAAACATATATGAACAAATAGTTAAAGAGTGGCGCTTAAATCTAATTATAGTGACTTCAATAAGTGCACGTGAATAATTATAGCAGTGTATCAATGTGAAAACATCAGTGAATGTGACACAATAAAATACTAGTAAATGCAGCTTCAACCCTTCGTGTAGATTGTTTTTCTTCAATCCAAGAGATGTCTGGTAGCAGGATACTGGGGAGCGCATGTATATATTAAAAAAAGCAAACACAAGCATATAGTGCAAATATGTCTGTTCAAGTGGTAGGGTTCTTAGAACAAAATAGCCCAATGAGATTTCAACTTACAGATTTCTCAAAGGACTCGTGTATGTACAGTGGCGGCCGTCTTTATCCTCCTGCGGCCGCCACTGCTGGATTTTTAAAAACGCGGCGGCACGCAGCGTTTTTTCATCAGTTTTCCCGCGCCGCGGGCGCTTTCAATGATAAGCGCCGTTAGCGCTTGTCTGATGATGCGGCCCCCGCGGGAAACTCCGTGAGAAACAGAGAACATCCCCGCATTTTTCCGGGTAAATCAGAGAGGATAGGAGGGGCCACAGCAGTAAAGGTATCTTTGTGAGATATGTGGTTAACATCCAAATCTCCCCGGAATCGATATGATGGGACCTTAGCAGGATGAAAGAGAGGCACAGAACATAGTGCACACTGTTTCAACTTTTCCAGTATGTATAAAATCAATATAAAAATTTGCACTCACATTTTGCAAATAAAAACAAGCAGATTGGGATAATATCCCCGCCAAGATGTATGTCCATTCCCGTAGGTGAGCTAATAGGCTGCGCCCATAGTAACGAGGATACGGACGGACCCCTCTGAGGCTGGAAAGGACGCTGTCGGTCAGCTGTCGGCTCTACGCGTGTCTTCCCACTGCCTAACTCTAGGTCCTTACGTCTCGCGTCTCTCGTGTTTGGCGTCACTGGAGGCGGAAGCGGAAAAGTAGGCGGGCTGGAGTCTTCCAGTGGATCCTTCTGCTGTCTACAATCAGCTACCACTCTACGCGTTTCACCGTAAAGGTTTCATCAGGAGCTACCCTGCTACCATTTATAAACATATAAAACATGAAATCCCCTGCAACGCCGGGTATATAAGCTAGTATATATATATGCAAAGAAAGAGATGTAAAAAGTAGCGCCACTCGTGAAACTAGTGCAAAATATTGTGATCCTACAAAGTGCAAAAATACAAATTACAAACAATCCTAAAATAAGTGATTACTATGAAATATAAAAAATAAAATTAATAACAAGCTAGATAAGATAATACACTCTAATGCATGAATTAATGATATATATGCACATACAAAATGAAATTAAATAAATAATAAAAAGTCCAAGTGTAAATGTCCAAACCCTTGAATGAGTCCTGATGGGTAAAACAGGATAATGTACAAAATCCAGGGGTCCACGGCTGCTCTCAATTGGAATAACCAATTCCAATAGGGGATCTATAAGAACAAAAAGAAGACAGAGAGCGCACGCCCCATAGTGTATTATTGTACATTTAATATAAGGAAGGGGATGGAGGAGGGATTAAAAACACTCACAAAGTTGATATGAAAAACAAGCAAATTGTGATATAAATCACCACCAAGGCAGGCACCGTCTCGTAACACGTTAGCAGTCCAACAGGATTACTCCGAACGATTTACCCGATAACGTTCATCCTCTGAATGGTCAATGGAAGTCCTCCACGCAATGTGGTATTGGAGTGGGCCTCAATGCAGCATCATACACGCTCCGGCCGTAAAGCGTGCATGCGACGTGATGACGTAATGTCATAATGTACGTCCCTGATGCATTTCGTCACAATAATGCAACTTTATCAAAGGGAATCAATTCAAACAGACGAAGTGGTGGAGGATCCTGAAACAATTGAAGGTGTCAAGGATTCCGAACATCCTCAATATGGGGTGTATGCTGAAGTACTCAAAGAACTTGATGTTCCTGACCCTGTCGAAGATGAGGATTATCCTGCAGTAGAAGAGGATGTTGTTGACCCTGTCGACTATGAGCATCCTGAAGTACACGTACAACAGGATGTTCTTGAGCTTTCACAATATGAGCTGTATTCTGTAACACAGAGGAAGAAGAGGTAAATGACCCTCTACAATATGTGGAATATCCACAACCAGGACAAGAAGAGTACAATCCTAAAGATGTGACAGAAGAATACGACGCATATGAAGCAGATTTATCTGCCATGGAAAGATCCGAACAATTATTTCTGAGACATCAACGGCTGTAGCTGAGTAACAGTTAAAATGTCAACAAGAAATGTGTCAAGAAATGCATGAGATAAGAATGCTCTTACAGCAACAGGTTCATGTGCAGCAAGCTATAGCTAATAGCCTACAAATTTTATGTCAATCCAGAACACAGGCAACAACTGAGCCACAAGCAAGTACGAGCCAAAATCCGAGTACTATTGCTGTGGGCCCAGCAAAAACTGCATGCCTGCCATCAATTTCTGAATCAGAAACTACAACACCTACCACAAGATCTACCAAAAAGCCTAAAATAAAAATGAACAACGATGTGATAGCACTTGAGAATATATATATTATTAATCCCTGCAAATAAACACCATATAGAGAAATACTACGTTTCCTGTCTTAATCTGGGACTAAAATATGCTACAACTATATATAGTGATGCCCACACCCCGTTGTAGCATCTTTTAGTCCCAGATTAAGGCAGGAAACGTAGTATTTCTCTATATGGGGTTTATTTGCAGGGATTAATAATACACGAACAGGCCCACTGTCCGTTTAAGTAAAAACAAAATCATAAAATAATCTCCTACTCCTTTTAGGAGGCTAACTACACATTCAGCTCCAACCCTTACTAACTGTATGGGCAGCTAATCTGGCTACCACCCAAAACAGGGACTATTATAGCTGAATATATGGGGGCGTATGCAGTAAAGGTTCATAAAAAAATCTGCCCGAGGCTGAAATTAAAGCGGTTCAGCTCAAGAGACCCCCTGCTCCCACACACGATTAATAAAAATTACATTAAAGCAGCTTCATTAACTTATCGGATATCCGCTAAGGCAATGAAGGGGTTAAACATCAGTGCCATGTTTATGTTTTGTAGCGGCGTGGCGCGGGGGTGGGTGAAGGTGTTATTTTGTCCTTGATGGTTGTTTAGGCCTTGCGGGGGCTTTGCGGGTGGAGTTAACACATTCATAACCTTAGCGGTTAATACTGCTAAGGTAATGAAGGCGTTAACCCCACCCGGTAGGCCTAAACATACATCCTTGGAGCTACTACCCCCTTCACCCACCACCGCTACCCACAATAAAACAAAATACTCACAACAGGCCCACTACCCACCTCCTAGGCCCCCAATAAACCATTACAATATCTAATAAACATCAAGACACAACCCACCCTGTGCCCACACATAAAACCATTCTTTATTATTTTACACACAGGATTAATACCACATGCCAGCGGGGGTCCCTGGGTGGTCCCCATGGGTGTCCGCAGGCCCCAGAGTGCACCCCAGGGGGTACCCATGGGTGTCTGGGGGCCTCCAGGTGGTCCCTGCAAGTCCTGGTGGGTCCCAATTGGGTCCATGGGTGGTCCCTGCTTGTGTCTTGGGTTCCCCAGGTTGTCCCCACAGGTGTTTGGGGGCCCCTTGGGTGGTTCCCATGGGAGTCTGTGGGCACTTAGGCGGTTCCCACTGGGGTCTGGGGGCCCTCGGGTGGTCGCCGTGGGTCCCCGGTTCCTCCCCACAGGTGTCCGTGAGTCCTCAGGTGGTCCCTGTGGGTGTCCGTGGGTCCTCGGTTGGTACCCATGGGCGCCTGGGGGTCTTTGGGTTGTCCCCGTGTGTCCCTACGGTACATTCCTGTATGTAAAAGAACAAAAACATGGCCTACATTTCAATAAATACACCTCCCCCTCCAACCAAATACATACAGTACAGTAATGGGCAAAATAACTATTATTATCTTTATTTATGAGAATTACGTTTGCTCATAGTATATTTTACACATTTTTTTGCAGCTATGCAGCACATATAATTTTTCATACCGTGCTACAGAACATAAGTTTTATAGTGCATATTTTAATCTGGTTTTATTTTTACACTGCATGATGGCTCCACCCACTCCCTTTTGGGTGTTGCGCGAAGTGCAGCGGAGGAGGTGATGTGAGGGACGAGGTACAGTACAAGTGGGGGGTGGGGGTGGTGAGATACAAGGGGGTATGTGAGGTATAAGTGGGGGATGTGAACCCCTCCTCCGGGCCCTGCTACCAGCAAACACAGGTTACTGGCTGTGGCGCCTTCCCACGTGCAATGCCAAAGGCATGAGCTCCCAGCCCTACCTTCCCGGTTCCTCCTCTGCTGCCGCCTGGTACAGCAGGCTGCAGGCCCCCACATGCTTTCCCTCCCCCCTCCAAAGCCTCCTGCCCAGGCCCTAACAAAGTGGACCATCCAACTCCCCCCACCTCTACTACCGGAAACTGTAGTTAGAGTCTGCGCCCCCGCCCCCACGTGTTATACCAGAGGCATCAGCCCCCCATATTCATCACCCCCCCACCAGGCCCTAACTGAGCCTCTGACTCTGGACTGGCAGACAATCCCCCACCCCACCACCACCTTTCCGGTTCCTCCTATGCTGTCTCGCCCGATACAGCATGCTGCAGGCCCCCCACATGCCTTCAATATCCCTTCTGAACCAGCCCCACTGCCTGCCAATTGAAAGCCTCCCCTCTGGCAGTTGAAGGCTCCACCCCCCCTGGCCGGTTTAAGCGCGGGCTTGTTGAAGGTTCCCCCGGCTGGTTGAAGCGCGGGTCGATTGAAGGCCGCCCAGCGGGCCGGTTTAAAGGTTCCCCCCTCCGGGCTGGTTGAAGCCTCCCCCGTGGGCCGGTTGAAAGCCCCCTAACTGACCTATCGAAGGCCCCCACCACGGACCAGTTGAAGAGAGGTACTGTAATTCATTTTAGTCCCATACTATACTTTACCCCTTAGGTCCATACTTAACTCCCGTAGGCTCATACTTAATCCCCCCCAGGCCCATACTTAACCCTCCCACCCCCAGGCCCATACTGAATCCCCCCACTCCCAGATACATACTGAATCCCCCACCCAGGCACATACTGATCCCCCCCCTCCCAGACACATACTGAATCCCCCCCTCCCAGACCCATACTGAATCCTCCCCAGGCCTTTTGACACAATGGATGTAGCATTGGGTATCTTTGTCTTTTGTTGAAAATATTAAAATAAACAGATTGCATTGTAACGCTTTTTTCCATATTACAATAACAAGATAACAGTTAAGTAAAAGTTGCGCGCAAATTAATTTTTTTGGTGTGGTAGGTGCGGTATGGGTTGGGGGGGCCTGCTCCTTTCATTTGTTCTGGGCCCCATGATTTCTGTTTGTGGCCGTGTGTGATAATCATATAAATAAATAATAAACAAAAAATACAAATACTACTGCGGCCCCGTTTATTCTAACACATTGCCGCTTTTTCCTGGCTTTTTTCTCGAATGCGACGCACTTCACCGGGAGCATGCCGCATTCATTTTGCGTTCTCAGTCACGGGTCATGCGCGGGTCATGCGCGGTTGACGCGCGGTTGATGCGTTTATTGAGAATGGTTCGGATGTAATAGGTTGCAATTCTTCGCGTGTCTGCCAGATGGCAGATATTCATGAATTGTAATGCGCATGCGCTTCAGTAATGTGTCAACTTGCAGGTGTTTCGTTTAAAAAAGATACCACAGTTTGCTATTGTAAATTGGCCTTGAGACTGAAGGAAGAGGTTACAATAATTTATCAATTTAGGCTTTTCATATTAAAGAAAGACAAAGACCAGTTTCAGTTATTCTCCAGAGACCCGCCGCCATGAGTGTTCAAGTGCAGCCCGTTTTCCAAAAACACGACAGAACTTACGCGTATTTGATATGGGCCGCGATTAATGCAACAGATGATAAGATGGCAACAGTTGTTCAAATGTATCAGTATTTTATCGAAAACTATGACTTTTACAAATTTTCGCAGCTCCTGATGTGTGGAAGCGTGCAATAAGGAAAAGGTTATGTAGCGATCCATGTTTTTATCGTATTAATCCACAATTTATTGGAGGGTATTGGTGTGTATCACTGGCTTTTTCCTGTATCTATGATCATGCAGATGGCAAAAGGCGAAAGGTCGTGTTAAAACCAACTAAGAAACGACAGTCGCTGCCAAGCAATGCGCCAGCACCAGCACCGGCTTCCAATAACGGTCCCACCGTCAGTGACAACCCTTGCTGTCTGTCCAGCAAGCCTGAGCCGGATTTCGCGTGCAGTTTAGAGCAAGCTTGCATGTACCTAAGCGATTTCCAGCCTCATCAGCTGACTACAGGTGTAGTAGTCCCGCTGCCAACTATCAACGTGTATGATCAAGAAAACTGGACTGGCAGTGGCCCGGCGCCGGTGCCAGCTGAATGGGAAATTCTATGGTGAGTAATGTTGCCGTATTTATTTTTGTTTTGTTTTTTTATTTTGAAAATATCAATATCATTGCGATTCAAAAGTCAAGCGATTCTCCTGTAAGCAATATCATTGGCTGAGCGGCTTCTACAGTTCTGCAGATACTGAACAATTGGTGGAACGCTAGGTGCATGCGCATAGGAACCTTCTTGAAACGCATATGCGTGTCATCACATCGACGGTAGGCGCATGCGCATGTGAACAGTAGACGCCCCCCCGAGAAAATTATTGGTGGGACTGGCTGGGAACTTCTTTAGGGGACTGACCATTACAGTAAAACTTTTCTTTTTGTTTTTCCTCAGAAAAGAAAACGGCTAATGGAGGGATTCTGATGGATAATATCGCTTTGTGTAACAATGCCTGCACATTGCTGAATCGGAGTCTACGTACCGGAGTCTACAGTTTAGTGGCCGTTGTTATTGATTAGGATAGAATACTGTACCTGAAACAGTATGCTGATGTTTTCCGACCGTACAGTATACAATACTTTTTTATATACAGTATACTGTGTAATAAACCCAAAAAAATAAAAGTATGCATTTATTCTACATGTATTACAGTACATACAGTATGTGTCTTCTATACAGTACCAGTACATACAGTACAGTATGTGTCTTCTATTTTTTTGAAATACTCTTGTACTGAGCATGCCTATAGTATACAGTACAGTATGCCTGGACAGTAGTGTACATTCTAGAAACACTGTAATTTGTTACAGTATCAAAGGAGCCAATGGAACAATTTAAAACAAATCAACGTGTTCTTTAATTGGTGGAGTAAGTACAAAAACATTTAATACAAATACTGTACAATGTAAAAACATTAAGTGCACAGCAATTCAAAACATCAACAGGTGTATGCTTTACTGCTAGTAAAAACATTTATTTACAAATACTGTACAATGTAAAAACATTAAGTGCACAGCAATTCAAAACATCAACAGGTGTATGGTTTACTGCTAGTAAAAACATTTATTTACAAATACTGTACAATGTAAAAACATTAAGTGCACAGCAATTCAAAACATCAACAGGTGTATGGTTTACTGCTAGTGAAAACATTTATTTACAGAAAGTAAAAACATTTACAGTCAGTCAGAATGGTTTACATTCACATGTTATAAAAAAAATTCTTTATTCATAAAATATACAAAATGCAACATCTCCTTTACACAAGAACGGCAAGTCAAAACATTTACAGTAGGATGGTGTGCAGAACAGTCAGTCAGGCCTGCACAACTCCAGTCCTCGAGGGCCACAAACAGGCCCGGTTTTCAGGATAACCTTTGAAAACCGGGCCTGTTTGCTGCCCTTGGGAACTGGAATTGTGCAGGTCTTGTGTACAGTAAATACAAACATTTCTGTATAAATACAAGTTAAAACACACAACAACATCTCCTTTATTTAAGTACAGCAGGTGTAAAACATGTACAGTACAGCACAACAGTATGGTCTTACCTGTTTTAAAAAAAAATCTTTATTCATTAAATATACAAAACGGAACATCTCCTTTACACAAGAACGGCAAGTCAAAACATTTGCAGTGGGATGGTGTGCAGAACAGTCAGTCAGGCCTGCACCACTGCAGTCCTCGAGGGCCGCAAACAGGCCCGGTTTTCAGGACAACCTTGAAAACCGGGCCTGTTTGCGGCCCTCTGGGACTGGAAAAAAACATTTACCAAACATTTTCAACAGTTGAACACTCACTCAAATGCGTACCCCACCAGATTGTCCTTCCATGGCCGATGCCTTGCATGGCACAAAACGCCATTAATGCAGTCTCGAATGCCTTTCATTACAGGATCTGTAATTGAATAAAAGCGCCGTATTTCCTCCAGAATGGTCTTTCTTAAATTGTCAGGAAGCGCCTTTTTTACGCGATTTCCTTCATAGTTCACTCTGAAGGCCCAGTCGCAGTACAACGAGTAGGACACATGGTGCTTAAAAATTAACAAGGCATACTTGTGGGGTGCACCAGCACTCATCACCCTATACTTCTCCCTGAGTGCCGGTGGCAGATCGCGCAGGGTGATGTTGGGCACCGTATCGATGCTAGCGAATGTAGGTCTTCTGTGAGCGGGTGTGCTTATGGCGATGGGCGAGGGTAGGTTGTCTTGGAGGAAGCTTTCCTCCGGTCTTGGTTGCCGTGTTGTCTCCTGGCGTGGTCTTGACGGGGTTGTCATGTCCTCCTCAACGGCATACATGTACACTAAATCTTCTGGTTGAGGGGGTGCGCTTGGTGATGGAAGGGTGTCAATGCTCCCATTCATCACATCCATGCCACCCTCCTGCTCCAGCGTTGGGGAAACAGGGGCATGAACACCGAGCAAATGATGTAACCCCGCTATGTCAGCCTCTATCTTCTCCATCCGTCAATCCATCCGTTGATCCATATGTAGCATCCGTTGCTCCATATTTAGCATGGTCTCCAGAAGCATATCTATCTTTGTCAGCATAATGGAGTCCACGGGGATGTGCACACTTATCTCATTCAGCAACCGGTCTAACGAGCTGCTTCTTGTGCATGGCATGTGGACATCTGGGTGGATTGGTGCTACGAAGGATGAGATGGGGGTTCCATGGAGAGGAGCAGCAGCGTCGTCGAAGAAGGGTGAAGGAGGGGTAAAGGAAAAGCGGCAGCGTCGTCGAAGAGGGATGGAGAAAGAGACCTCTGGATTTCCGGGCGAGAAGCGGCAGAGTCATCTAAGCGCAAAGGAGAAAGTGACCCGTGGATTTCAGAGGCACCAGCGGCCACATCGTCGAATAGAACTGGAGAAGATGGCCTGTGGGTTTCCGGGAGGGCGGTGGCAGCGTCAAGGACAAGGAGTGGAGAAGACGGGCTGAAGATTTCAGGGACAGCGGCAGCAGAGTCGTCGAAGCGTATGGGAGGAAGTGGTCTGCGGGTTCGATGGGTTGGCTGCCATTTGTTTTGCGTTGAGTGTACATCACCGTATTTCTTCTTGACATAATAAGACTGACGTATATTAAAACCCTTAGCCTTTGGGATCAGCAGAAGGTTTTCTTTATTGGCCTTAGCCTGTCGCTTTGGCCTTGGCGTGGAAACGGCTGCCGCCTTTCGCTTTTTCTGTGTGACAGGCACGGCAGAGGCGAGTGGCTTCCTGCGTCCATAGAATCGGGGTTGATCCATGGAAGCAGATGGCATAATGCAGTATCTGGACAAGGGCAAGTTCAGAAAAAGATCATCAAGTGGTGGGCTTTGCAAAGTGTGTAACCTTTTATGCATGGCGGCGAGGTACAGGTGTTGAAAGTGGGCATACTCTAATGTGAGTCATTACCATATAAATACACCATCCATTTTGTGGATTCACTGCACATTGAATACACATCGACTAAACATCGAATATACATTCTTGTGTTTGTATTTCTTTCTACTCGCATCAATGCCTGTTAAAAAGATTTCAAAGGATCTCAGAAAGCGAATTAAGGAGATGTACACGAGCGGACACCGAATTGCTGCTATCCAATGCTGTTAGCTACTTCTGGCCTCGTTGTGCCAGCAGCCACCGTGTGCTATCATGCACACGGAAAAAACAGAGAACGCAAAAGGGCACCAAGGGTAACTAACGCGTAAGTATTGATAGTAAATTCAAACCGCGCTCTTGCTTCCTAGCAGGATCTTGAAGTAGATCAACTCTTCCCTCTTGCAGCTGATGTGATGTGAAGGCATCCCTCCTCCTCCGATACCGTCGTAGGATGGCTCCAAACATCAGGTGTCAATGAAAAATTAAACACAAAAGCGCACCAAGGGTCAAGATTTAATAAAACAATGTAATAAAATAATAAGTAAAAACTTACATATAGGGATATATAAGTCCAGTAGAGCAGTGCAGGGGCAACAGTCCTGGTGGAATCCTAGGCGCAGGGGGTAGGTGCTGAGGCTTACGGATCAGTCCCGCACGCTGGGGCTGGCTGGCTCGGCACCACGTTGTTGTCACTTCCGGGTTGCGGCTTCTCGCAGGACCCGTGTTTAGTAGCCCACCACAATCGCCGGTTCTCCAGCATGAAACTCACTCCGGCAAACCGAAAGAGTCTCTGGCTGTTTGTAGGAGTGCTGGGGCTTATTCCACCAATTAGCTTTTTATTCTCCTGCTTTAATAGTATGATGCCCTCCTTCTCTAAATCAGAGACATCAAGGCCACGCCTGTCTTCCTCAGAGGTATTTTTTTTTTCATAAAAAGGTATCATGCCAAGCATACCTCTGAGGAAGACAGGCGTGGCCATGTAGTAGACCATGTGACAGAGGCTTGGGGAAGAACGGATGTGATGTCTTTGAAAGCCTGTCACATGGTACTAGAGCCAATCAGAGTTGGGATGTATTTCCCACGCTCTGATTGGCTACCGTATCATGTGAGACCGGCCATGTTTCTTTTAATGACGTCATCTTAAAGGCAATTGAAGCAAAGCCATTCTGATTGGCAGCCATTCTGATTGGCTGTGCTTTCATTGCCTTTAAATGACGTCATCATTTTTTTTTCCATCGGCCAAATCACATGTTTTTCATGGCCCAATCAGGACCGTGTGAAACATTTGACCAAAATGTGACGTCATAGGCCTATAAAAGCCTATGTCGCCTCATTTTGAAGCTAGTCGCCGAGGAGGGAACATCTCCCCTCCTAAGAAGAGAAGAAGGGCGTGGCCTAAGAAGACGGAAGAAGATGGAAGAAGATGGAAAAAGATGGAAGAAGATGGAAGAAGACCCCAGAAGACCCCAAAGAAGAAAGAAGACACAGACATTGATTTGTTATGGTTTTTTATTTTATGGCTTACCTGTGGATTGGTTCCTGTGCTTCCGGCTCGCTTGGATTTCGGAGAGTGGACATCTAATGGTGAGTAAACAAAAGAAAAGTTTATTATTTTTACTTTTACAGGTTTTTATGATTTTTCATGCATGTCTTTTATTTTTTCACTCCCATTTAATGCCCGTTAATTTATCTATGTATATAATACATTCACGGACACTGAATGGGTGTAATGTATGTAAATGCATTGTATTCGATGCTGTATTATTGCCCCTGTATGTTATGTTTATCTATCTGTATGGATAGACATACAGGGATAATAATTGATTGTTTGGCTCATGTTTAGGTTCTTTTCATGTATGGATAATGTATTTAGCATCTTTATTTGGTCATTGTTGTGAATAATGTAGTTTGTATTTAGCTAAAGGCTTCTTTATGGTAGTAAGATTAGAATGATGGTGGTTACTTTAAATTAGAATTGTTTTGGCAATGGTTTGGCTTTAGCAATTGAATAGGGAATTGTATAATTGATTTGGATTGTATTTTAATTGTTTGAGGAAATGGATTAATTGACTGATGCTAATTGTATTGATGTTGGTTAGTTTCTAATTGATTTTCAGGATGGCATTGGTCGTTAGGGGACATTGTTGATAGTGTATTTTATTGTTACATATATTTTGCATAGTGTTATATTATGCACTGAATAATTGCATCATGTACACACTCAATGCAATTGTGTGACATTTCATAGACATTTGTGTAGCTGCAGTTTGTTTTTTTGATATTTGCAATGGCTGCTGTATTTATTTTAACATGCAATGTGGTGGTTTTAAGATTAAAAATTCATGTTTTGATTTGTGGATGTTTTATGTGTTTCATAATGGGAAAATAATATATTATCCATATCTGGATAATAGTTATTTTGCACATTAATGTACTGTATGTGTTGGGGGGGGGGGGGTGTATTGGCCCCAAGGGTATGTGGGTAGGCCTTCCTTGTGGGTAGTGGGTGAGGGTGGTTAGGCCTCACGGGGTGGGGGGTTAGAGTTGGAGGGTATGTAGGCCTCCCTACAGGTAGGTGGGTGAGGGTGGGTTAGCCCCTTAATGACTGTAGCGGTTAATAACCGCTATGGTGATTAAGGGGTTAGGGGACATTACATTGGCTATTGTAATTGTTATGCATGTTTTGCAGCACCGTAGGGGCATGGGCAGAATGAAGATGAGGATGAAGATGGCCTTCATCGTGGGTGCCTGTAAAACGTAAGTGTTAATTGTATTTATTGTCATTTATATGTATTTTAAATGGGCAAATGCATTATTATCCATATGTGGATAATAGTAATTTTGCCCATTACAGTACTGTATGTGTTAGGGGGCGGGGGGATGTGTGTTATTTATTGGGGACAATTGTCCCCAATAAACATGCTAATGTGCCTTAACGCCTTCATTGCCTTAGCGGCTATCCGCTAAGGTAATGAAGCTGAATTAATGTATTTTAAATAATAGTGTGCGGGAGCAGGGGGTCCCCTGAGCTGAACCACATTTATTTCTGCCTCAGAGACCCCTTGCTTCCTGAGTTACAGGCCCCGGTTTGGGGCATCGGTGCCAGTGCGGACGCAATCTTTATAGAGCCCACGTCGCGTCTTGGACGCTATAAAGATGGCAGCGGCACTGGCACCCGATGCCCCATACCGGGGCCTGTAACTCGGGAAACAGGGGGTCTCTGAGGCAGAAATCAATGCGGTTCAGCTCAGGGGACCCCCTGCTCCCGCACACTATTATTTAAAATACATTAAAGCAGCTTCATTACCATAGCGGATAGCCGCTACGGTAATGAATTATTGTTTATTGTTATGTATGTTTTAATACTAGTGTAGATGTGCAGGGGGTCTCCTGAGCTGAACCGCATTGGTTTCAGGTCCGAGGACCCCCTAGTTCAGGAGATACAGGACCCTTTATGGGGTGCCGGTATCCCCTGCAGAATGTAAATAACCCGGTCACGTGACGCGGGAGCTTTAAACTTCAGGGGATACCGGCACCCCATAACGGGGCCTGTATCTCCTGAAGTAGGGGGTCCTCAGACCTGAAACCAATGCGGTTCAGCTTGGAAGACCCCCTGCTCATGTACACTAATATTAAAATGTATTTATTTAGTGTACGATCGCGGCTTTTTTTCCCTATCAGCTAGCGAACGGAGAGGTTCAGAACGCTAGCAGGGGGAAAAAAAGCAAACCGTATGCTGTGGCTGTTTTGAGCTATTTTGAGCAGGTACGTTAAAAAATGGCCTCACGGCCTCAGTGCATCGCGTCCCCGGCCTCACTTTTTAACGAATCTGCATTTTGGTCAAATCAAAACGCAAATCCATTGAGCTTAGTGCATAGCCCCCACAGTCCTCATATCTCCTACTAACACAAAGCTTTTATACTGGTTCCTCTTTTCCCATGCAGGGTCCTCTGTGACCACTTTGTATTAAGCAACAGACAACTACTTGCTGTTGCCATGTTTATGCTGCAGGTAGCTGGATATATTTATATATATATCACTAGGGAATTGCTAACTATATACTATTCTAACCCTATGTACTATCAGTGAGTACTGTCTGGGAAACTAGCCACTACGTTGTCTATACAAAGAGAATGTACTTCCAAAATAGAAACAATGTATACTACCTCTGTCATTATGTATCTTTACATCAGTTTATACACCTATTAACATTTTGTTACTTTATCACAACTTGTTATTTTGTCTTGGTGTTTTTACACATTACTCTGATACTGAGAGAGAATGGCAAGAAATTAAATACCTTGCAGACAGACTGTATTGATTTTTATGTGTGACAAGCCACTATTTATATAATAGGACTTTAACTGGTTAATATTGAGATATTCATTTTCCAACTATTATTATACCAATAGTTGTGTCTATACTATCCTATATACTAAAGTGTCTCCGCACCACTATGGGGATTTTAACATATCACTGTATGTATTTATCACACTGTAATATTGCATTTATGTAATAAAATCGTATTATTTTATTTTAAATGCTGATCCATTAGTCAGTAGACTTGCCTCTATGAGAAATTACATCTCATGGATATTTTGAATCCCTATTTCATACAATATATACACTGGCATGAGTGCAACTGTTGGGGTCCTTTCTGATCCTTTTTTAATCAACCTAATTTATGAATTTCAACAACTACAGTAGTAACTGTGATATGACTTTATTTATTTGGTGTTGAACTAACTCCAGAAGATCTAGTTTGCCTGGTTTCATTCTCTTCTCAAACATTTGCACCTTGTTTAGAATTGGGGGAAATTATTCCACAACAAAAAGAAACCCATTCCACAACAAAAAGAAACCCATTCCACAGGTGCCTTTGATTTCTATCAGCAAAGTTAAAAACCTGGAATGCCTTTGAGAGCTTTGATTACATGTACACAGGTGGGAGTTGTAAGAGGGAGGTGTGATAGCAATACTTTGGCTTTCCAAGGTTAACACTTGCTTGTGTAAATGGAGCCTTGGTTTAAATACTAACACACACATTCCCAGTAAGTTTAAACCCCAACACCCACCACACACACACACACACACACACACACACACACACACACACACACACACACACACACACACACACACACACACACACACACACACACACACACACACACACACACACATATATATATACACATATATACACACATATATAATAATAGCATGTCATTGTATAGTGCTGCTAGTTTTACGCAGCGCTTTACAGAGACATTTTTGCAGACACAGTCCCTGCCCCATGGAGCTTACAATCTATGTTTTTGGTGCCCGAGGCACAGGGAGATTAAGGGCCTCATGCAGTAAGCGGCGCAAAGTCACTTTTCGCCCGTTTTGCGCCAAAAATGCATACCTCGATTCAGTAAGGGCCGAAAACTTGTCGAAAAGCAAAAAAAACGCCAAGTTTGTTGACGGGTTTTTTTCCCCGCCATCGGCACGGCGAAAAGGCACTTTGCGCCGCAACTAGCCATGTTTTGAAACCCGCTCAATTCTAGAATTGAGATTTTCACGGCAATCCGTCTCGCCCCAAAAAGTTGACAAGTTGCTGGGGAGAGGCTGCGGATGAGCGGCGGAACGGCACGTAGAAAAAATCAGGCCTTTTTCCTGCCTGGGATTGATGCCGGAGGTCTCCAGAGCTGATACCATTAAAACCAGCAACGGAGCCCCCCGGCATGCATCCGAGGCAGGAAAAATGCATTTAAAGGCCACTTCATTACCTTAGCGGCTAACCGCGAAGGCAATGAAGGGGTTAACCAGCCGTGCCAGGTTTATTGTGGGTAGCGGGGGTGGGTGAAGGGGGTATTTGGCCCTTGGTGGTTGTTTAGGGCTTGCGGGGGGGGGGTTGCAGGTGCACTTAACCCCTTCATGACCTTAGCGGTTAATACCGCTACGGTCATGAAGGGGTTAAGCCCTCCCGCTACCCACCCGCAAGCCCTAAACAAACCACCATTGGGGCTAAGACCCACTTCGGCCACACCCGCTACCCACAATAAAAAAAATACACACACAACAGCCCACACTAAATAAATAAATAAATAAATATATATTAAAAAAAAAAAATATATATATATATATATTTATATTTATATATGTATTTGTCAGGGTTCTGCTCGCCACAAACCAGGGTCGGACCGCGAGGCTGAGGTGGGGTTGTAAAAGCACCGACCTGAGACCGCGCAGGCTGATCCGGATTGCGCAGTTCGTAGTCATATGTCGCAGGATCAGGATTGGAGAAGACAGCGTCGTCGTTGTACAAGCCAGGGTCAGAACAGGAGACGTCAGGATAAACATTGTCCATGCAGGAGTTCGGCAATAAGGAGATAGGAGAGACCCGCTTCAGCTTAGGAGCGCGGGGTTGGCCTTTGCGCGAGCGACGACCATGGCCCATGGTGCTGGTCACAGGAGATGGTAGGCAGACCAGAATAGCACACCGTCTTGCTGCACGGGTGCACCAGTGCTACAACGCAAAAGTCCTGAGCGGGCAAGGGAATCCACTGTTTCAGCGCAGGAACCAGGACACGGCCTCTCTATATTAGGGAAAGAGTAGGCCCCAGGAACCAGGAAGCTGTAGATACAGGGAAACCTCCGCTTCAGTGCAGGAATCCAGGAGACTGCAGAACGCAGGGACGAACCTCTACTTTAATGCAGGAATCCAGGAGGCTGAAGGACGCAGGGACGAAACCTCTGCTTCAGCACAGGGGAACAGAAGCTGAAGGACGCAGGGAATACCTCCGTATCAGCATAAGGGAACAAGCGGCTTGAAGGGAGCTGAAGGATGCAGGACGTAACCTGGAATCAGCATTGGAGAACAAACGGCTTGAAGGAAGCTGAAGGACGCAGGGCGTGACCTGGTATCAGCAAAGGGGAACAAGCGAGAGCTTGTGGCAAAACAGTTGACATCCAGTAAGGACTATGCTCGGCCAGGAGCATTATGGGCAAGCAATACTTAAAGGCCAGCGGGCCAATCCCCGGCGGGGGTGTGAAGGTCCTGCCCCTAATGAGTGAATGCAAGTATAGTTTGCAATGAAAGGCTGCACAGCTGCAGTAGATACCAGAGGGAGTGTGTATTGCTTTGAGTGAATCCAGGCTGCAGCAAACCTCAGGGAAGCTGTTCCAGAACTGCACCGGTCTGCAAGGTAAGGTAACCAGTAAACCGTGGAGCGGATTCCTTACAGTATTACACCAACAACCCCTATACCCCCCTAACATACACATATATGCACATCAATGATACTATAGGCCGGCGGGGGCCCTCGGTTGTTACCCGCGGGCCTGCAGTACCAATTCTGTGCCCCCCAAATTAATGTCAAAACACATACATACTTATAAAGAAATAACCCCCCCCCCCTAACACATACAGTATAGTAATGGGCACAATTACTATTATCCACAAATGGATAATAGTGCATTTGCCATTTAAAATACATAAAGAACAATAAATACATTAAATACATATTGCACTCACCCTTGTCCGGCTGCCACGATGAAGGCCATCCTCATCTTCATCACCGTCCATGCCCCCTCCGATACTGCAAAACATAAACATGAATAAAAGTGATGTCTCAAGGGGTCCAAGAAACGGAGCACAACGGTGTAGAAGATGGGGGCTACAAACCAGCAAAAACGGTTACAAGATTTTATTGAGTGATACAGTAAGTAAGGGGTACAGGGCTACTCTGACGTGTTTTGGGAACAAGTCCATTTGTCAAAGAGTTAGTTTGCGTCTGTATACCCTCCTGTATTAATATGTTATCCCCCGCCCCCAACATTGACGTCACGGAGTGGAAATCTCGCGTGAGCAACAGCCCTGACGTCTCCCATTGGTGGAAACTGATCACCAATGGGATGCCACGCTGAATGCTCACCTCTCATGAAAGCTGGGGCTGCGGGAGAACGCATAATGGAGAGTATACATTGAAGAGATACAAAACACAAAGTGAATGTAAAAAAAATGCAGCGCAGTGCTAAAAACAGCGCAATGCTGATGAAAATAAAAATAAAAACACAAACTGAGACCATATAATAGCAATGGAAGAACACATATACAATACATAATTAGTACAATGTTAATTATCCATAAATTCAATTATTTCATTTTTGGATAAACATATACGGCTGTATATTTAAGGATTGACATATTCAGCTATGTAGTATATAGACCAGATATATAAAGGTATAAAAACTAATACATGGATAGAATATCCAAAGTCAACCTTGTGGACTAATATATGTATAAGATATAGCCAGCTACATGAATTAATTCTGCAATGTAGCAAACATGTATACATACTATGATGAAAAAACAACCTCATTCTCTGCAATGCTGACGTGATGCACGCACTACTTAAGGGTGAGCTGCTACATGAGTGAGTACTTACCTGTTTACTCCAGTATGGTGTCTTTATTTATGCAGGTTTTTTCAATGAGAGGGTAGGCATGACTGTTATGATATATATATATATATATATATATGTCTGTCACCACCTCGAAGAGACTTATATACTGCTTAATTCATATACTACATAGGAGTTGTCTATACAGGTGTTCATCAAGTCTCACGTAGCTTTTATTATAGCTCTGTTTCCCTTATTTGTGATCTCTATTATTGGATTATATATATATATACATGTCCTGCTTGCTGCTGAGCCCTGATTACTGGGACTAGTTCCCTTGAACTATATAAATATGAATAAAAACAGCCAATGTAATGTCCCCTAACCCCTTAATCACCATGGCGGTTATTAACCGCTACAGTCATTAACGGGTTAACCCACCCTCACCCACCACTCGGTAGGCCTACATACCCTCCCCCAGTACCCCACCCCGTGAGGCCTAACCACCCTCACTCACCCAATACCTAGCCAGGAGGCCTACCCACATACCCTTGGGGCCAATACCCCCTTCCCCCACCCCCAGTACCCACAATAAAAACAATACACAGCCCCACAATAAACATCATTATATTTATTAAATACATAACCCACCCCCTGTTCCCCCCCATAAATACATGATTTATTATTTTACATACAGGGTTAATACCCCAGGCCCACGGGAGTCCCCAGTGGGCCTGACGGGTCACCTCACAGACCTACAGTAGCCCAGCACCATGTTTCAAACAGGGTCTGGAGGCCTACGGGTGGTCCCCGCCAGGCGCCATGGTCCACCAGGTGGTCTCCGCGGGTCAACTTGGGCCACAATGGGGTCCCCATGTGTAGGACCGCGGCTGTCTGGGGGGCCATGGGTCAGACCCACATGTGTCTGAGGGGCCTCGGGTGGTTCCCACGGGGGTCTGGGGGCCCAGATGTGGGGCCACCGGTTCTTCCCCGCAGGTGTCCCCCGTGGACCCGGCAGCCATTTACCTGTGAGAAGCCCGAGGAGACCGCAGGTTGTCTCCATAGGTCCCCCGCAGACCTGAGGAAACAACCCTGTATGTAAAAAAAAAAAAACATGTCCTATACATTAAATACATCAATCCCCCCCCAACACATACAGTACAATAATATGCAAAATAACTATTATCCAGATATTTGCCCATTATTAAACACATTAAGTAGCATAATAAAATAAATAAAGTTCTACTGACCTCATCAATAAGAAGCCCCCTCGCCAGCAAAATCTGTGTCCTCCGTTGCCAACAAAATACATAGCCAATACATTGCAATTACATTCTGATATCAATTAACCCCTTAATCACCTTATCGGATAATAACCGCAAAGGTAATTAAGGGGTTAAGCCACCCTGGCCCGATAGCCTTTAAGATGACGTCATGAAAAGAAAGATGGCCGGCCTCACATGGTACGGTAGCCAATCAGAGCGTGGGAACTACATCCCTACTCTGATTGGCTCTAGTAGACCATGTGATAGAGGCTTTGGGGAGAACGGAGGTAACGTCATTTAAAGCCTGTGACATGGTACTAGAGCCAATCAGAGTTGGGATGTATTTCCCATGCTCTGATTGGCTACCATACCATGTGAGGCCGGCCATCTTTCTTTTCATGACGTCATGTTAAAGGTAATTGAAGCACAGCTATTCTGATTGGCTGGCGTCATTGCCTTTAAATACCGTCATCAAAATTATTTTTTCCCCCAAAATCACATGCTTTTCACAGCCCAATCAGGGCCGTGGGAACCATATGACGATAATGTGACATCATAGGCCTATAAAAGCCTATGTCGTCACATTTTGAAGGCAGACGCCGAGGAGGACGGACCTGCAGAAGAAAGAAGAGAAGAGGGCGTGGCAGCAGACGGTAAGAAGACCCCCAGAAGTCCCCAAGAAGAAGCCGGAAGATGTAAGAACACAGATGAAGACGGTGACGGAATGGATTACAAATAAAAGACAAGCTTCGTTTTATTATTTTATGGTTTATTATTTTATGGTTTTTTATTTTATGGGTTCCTGTTGCTGTGCTTGGATTTGTTCGAGAGCTTGGTGTTCAACAGGAGTCGGAGAGTGGGGCAGCTAATGGTAACTTAACAAAAGAAATGTATTTTTTTTAAACTTTAACTGTTTTTTGTAATTTTTTATGTTATACAATTTTTTTCCATTCTCATTTCTTGCCACTGTATGTATGTATGTATGTCTCTATCGATATATACATACAGGGTAAGAAATTATTTGGTTGGGAATGCTTGTTTTGCACTATGTAAATGTATTTTGATATGCTGCTATTCTTAAATGTGTGTAATGTTATTATTAATTAGATAGATGTCATTTTTGGTGTTGTATGCTGTACTTTAGGACAGGGTGGGGCTTGCTTTTTATAGTGGGTTTTTTTGGTACTACTATTTTGTCAGATGTTAACTTTGTTGGATAATGGGTTTGTTTAACGATTAAAATAATTAATTGTGTAATTGATTTGGATGGTATTTTAATTGTTTTGGGATTTGATTCATTAAGGATAATTTATTTTGGTTGCCTTGCTTGGTTTAAATAGTATACTTGTTTGGATTTCAGTGTATTGTCTTTTGAATATTTTATTGTTAACATTGATTGGCAGAGTGTACATGGTGCACAGATTTTATGCATCATGTATACAATGTAAATTCAATGTTTTGATTGGCATTTGATGCTTTTGATTGGCAGATGATAATGATTTTATTAGGAAATAGGATTTTGTTAGACTGTGGCTGATATGGAGAAGTGTTTTTTTTATTTGTGCATGTTTTTGTTAACCCTTAAACATTTCTTTGTATATTGGTTCATCATGTGTATATAAATATATATATATATATGTATGTATATATAATATATATATATATATACAGCTGAACCCCGTTATAGCGTGACCCGTTATAACGTGAATTTGGTTATAACGCAATTTTCACGTGGCTCCCGTTTAAAATTTTATTTTTATTTTTTAACATTTTTTTTGCACACTGCACACTGCCACACTGCACACACTCTCACTGCACACACTCTCACTGCACACACTCTCACTGCACACAATCTCACTGCACACTGCACACACTCCCAGCACTCACTCCCAGCACTCACTCTCACTGTACACTGCACACACTCTCACTGCACACTGCACACACTCTCTCTGCACACTGCACACACTCTCACTGCACACTGCACACACCACACACCACACACCACACTGCACACACTCCCAGCACTCACTGCTCACTGCACACTGCTCACTGCACACACTCTCACTGCAAACACTCTCACTTCACACACTCTCACTGCACACACTCTCACTGCACACATTCTCACTGCACACACTCTCACTGCACACACTGCACACTGCACACACTCTCACTGCACACTGCTCACAGCACACAGCACTCACAGCACACTCTCAGAGCACACTCTCACAGCACACAGCACTCACAGCACACAGCACTCACAACACACTCTCACAGCACACAGCACTCATAGCACACTCTCACAGCACACAGCACTCACAGCATACTCTCACAGCACACAGCACTCATAGCACACTCTTACAGCACACAGCACTCACAGCACACTCTCACAGCACTCAGCTCTCACAGCACACAGCACTCACAGCACACTCTCACAGCACACAGCACTCACAGCACACAGCTCTCACAGCACACAGCACTCACAGCACACAGCACTCACAGCACACAGCACTCACAGAACACTCTCACAGCACACAGCTCTCACAGCACACTGCACTCACAGCACATAGTTCTCACAGCACACAGCACTCACAGCACACTCTCACAGCACATAGCACTCACAGCACACGGCACTCACAGCACACTCTCACAGCACACAGCTCTCACAGCACACAGCACTCACAGCACACTCTCACAGCACTCACAGCACACTACACAACACCTCCCCCTCCCTACCTTTGGTGTCGGCTGCTGCGATCGGAGCGGAGCTGGCATCGGGAGGAGGGGGGTGGTGTCGGGAGGAAGGGGGGGTGTCGGGAAGAGGGGGGGTGAGTGAGGAGCAGGCTGGGACTCGGAGGGCCGCGTGGGCTATGCCGCGGAGGGCCGGTAGGTGTGGGGGCCTGCGGGGGGAGGAAATGGATGCCGGTGGTGGGAGGTAAGGAGCAGGTTGCGGCTAGACTCGCCATTGCTAGGGGACGTGTAGGGCTTCCGGCCACCTCTTCCTTCCTTCCTTCCCTCCTCACTCCCTCCCGATAAGGCGCGCGGCAGCCATTATAAAAAAAAATTAGCGCGACCCCGGTTCTAGCGCGGTCGGATCGGGTGGCCCCCGAGGACCGCGCTATAACAGGGTTTAGCTGCATATATATATATATATATATATATATATATATATATATATATATATATATATATATATATATATATATATATATGAACAACAAGAAAAGAAAGCGCCCGATCATAGTGCAGCATGAAAAAATACAATTTAATAAAAATGAATAAAACCAATATATATGTATATGTATATGTATATGTATATATATATATATATATATATATATATATATATATATATATATATATATATATATATATATATATATACACATATATATGTGTGTATATATAATTGCATGGTGAAGCCACTGTACAAATGAATGGGTGAAGGGTGGGTATCGGGCCAGGGTTGCTTAACCCCTTAATTACTTTTGTGGTTATTATCCGATAAGGTGCTTAAGGGGTTAATTGATAGCAGAATGTAATTGCAATGTATTGGCTATGTATTTTGTTGGCAATGGAGGACACAGATTATGCTGGCGAGGGGGCTTTTTATTGATGAGGTCAGTAGAACTTTATTTATTTTATTATGCTACTTAATGTGTTTAATAATGGGCAAATAATCTATTATCCCTATCTCGATAATAGTTATTTTGCACATTATTGTACTGTATGTGTTGGAGGGGGGGGGGATGTATTTAATGTATAGGACATGTTTATTTTTTTTACATACATGGTTGTTTCCTCAGGTCTGCAGGGGACCTATCGAGACCACCTGCGGTCTCCTCGGGCTTCTCACGGGTAAACGGTTGCAGGGTCCATGGGGGACACCTGCGGGGAAGAACCGGTTGCCCCACATCTGTGAGGGCACCACGGACCCGTAGGGACCACCTGAGGGCCCCCAGACCCCCGTGGGAACCACCCGAGGCCCCTCAGACACCTGTGGGTCTGACCCGGGGCACCCCAGACAGCCGCGAGCCTACCCGTGGGGACCCAATTGTGGCCCACGGTGACCCGCGGAGATCACCTGGTGGACCACGGAGCCTGGTGGGAACCACCCGTAGGCCTCCAGACCCTGTGTGAAACATGGTGCTGGGCTACTGTAGGTTTGTGAGGTGACCCGTCAGGCCCACCGGGGACTCCCGTGGGCCTGAGGTATTAACCCTGTATGTAAAACAATAAATCATATATTTATGGGGGGTAACAGGGGCTGGTTTATGTATTTAATAAATATAATGATGTTTATTGTGGGACTGTGTATTGTTTTTATTGTGGGTACTGGGGGTGGGGGAAGGGGGGTAGGCCTCCCGGCTGGTTATTGGGTGAGTGAAGGTGGTTAGGCCTCACGGGGTGGGGGGGTAGTGGGGGAGGGTATGTAGGCCTCCCGAGTGGTGGGTGAGGGTGGGTTAACCCCTTAATGAGTGGTTAATTACCGCTATGGTGATTAAGGGGTTAGGGGACATTACATTGGCTGTTTTTATTCTTGTTCATGTTTTGCAGCATCGGAGTGGGCATGGACGGTGATGAAAATGAGGATGGCCTTCATCGTGGCAGCCGGACATGGGTGAGTGCTTTATGTATTTATTGTATTTATTGTTCTTTATGTATTTTAAATGGGCAAATTCACTATTATCCATATGTGGATAATATTAATTTTGCATTACTATACTGTATGTGTTAAGGGTGGTGTATTTATGTGTTGTAATTTTTTTTAAGGGGGGCACTGAATTGGTACTGCAGGCCTGCAGGGAACACCTGAGGGCCACCGCAGCCTATAGTATCATTGCTGTGCATCCCAAAAATGTGATATATGTAATGCGGATATAGGGTTTGTTGGTTGCACAGGGGGTGTATGTTGTTTATTGCAATGTTTATTGGGGGCAATTGTCCCCAATAAACATGCTATTATGCCTTAACCCCTTCATTGCCTTAGCGGCTATCCGCTATGGTAATGAAGGAGCAGTAATGTATTTAATATTGTGCAGGAGCAGGGGGTCCCCTGAGCTGAACCGCAATGATTTGTGGCTCAGGGACCCCCTGCTTCCCGAGTTACAGGGCCCGGTTTGGGGCATCGGTGCCAGTGTCGTCGCCATCTTTATAGCGGGCACGTCGCTTATGGGACGCTATAAAGATGGCGGCGACACTGGCACCCGATGACACAAACTGGGGCCTGTAACTCGGGAAGCAGGGGGTCCCTGATCCACAAATCAATGTGGTTCAGCTCAGGGGACCCCCTGCTCACAGTACACTATTATTAAATATATATTCATGCTCCTTCGTTACCATAGCACCTAGCTGCAAATTTAAGGAATGATTGTTTATTGATATGGGTGTTTTATTCATAGTGTAGATGTGAAGAGGGTCTCCGGAGCTGAACCGTTTTGGTTTTAGGTCCGGGAGCCCCCTGCTTCCCGAGATACAGGCCCCTTTATGGGGTGCCGGTATCCCTCTGCTTTGTTTACATTCCGCGGTCACGTGATCGGGACATTAAATGCAGAGGGATACCGGCACCTCATAACGGGGCCTGTATCTCAGGAAGCAGGGGGTCCCTGGACCTGAAACCAATGCGGTTCAGCTCCGGAGACCCCCTGCACATGTACACTATGAATAAAATTGTATTTAAAAGATTTTTTAATGTGCCGATGTTTGCGTAGAGAGAGCGCCGGATCTCTCTTTCCTGCAGACACATCTCGGCAGGGGACGGCTTCTCGGCAGCTTCTCGCCAGGCAGACTGTCTCGCCACCGGTTACTCGCCATGTTTGGCAATGTTGCTCTCGCTGTGATTCGCCAGGGCTTCGGCCCTTCCTGCATACAGTGAGGGCAACACGCCAAAAACATGGAGAATTCAAACCCCTGGTGAATGCAATTTTCTGCTGCTTAGTGCATGACCACCTAAGTAAAATATATATAAAAAAGTGCCCAATCCTATTGTGATATCTGAGTATAAATGTTTAATTATGTGGACTTTTACAATTATAAACTCACAATGTACTGTAGCCAGGAAATAAAAGGTTGGTATGAGTGAACTCATGCGCCAATGTGGATCTCCAAACCGCTGTTCTGTTAGCTCTGTCGTGGGATACTTTCCTTTGAACTCCACTGCTGGTGTCACTGTCTGTATGGTCCTCCGGCAACCCGAACGTGCAGTAAAATGTTCCCAATCCACGAGGGTAAATCACAGCAGCCTTGTTCTCCGGCGTCAGGATTGGCACTCGCTCAGCAACTGTAGCCTACTCACACCACGTGACCATACGTGTTTCTTCCGTCAAAGTGGATTTTATCAGGGGATGGACATTACTGGCAATCACATGATATAAATAGTACCAGAGTCCAATCAAAAGAGAACTATACTGATTATATACTTTGGAAATCTCTGTTTAGCCACCACTTAGACACTAATCTTAATAATGGAAATTAGTTCATTGATAAATTTCGGAATCTTACATAGAGAACATAATAAATAGAATTAAAATAACACAATTTTAACACATATATTGTTTAAACGGAAAATTAATGTGATTATAGCCTAGACGACATAGGTATTTATACAAAAGACATAAAAAATACTAATATACCAGAAAAATAAATAATAAACAATATTAATGAACCCTATTATCACACTAATATATATGCTTGACTTGTTTTTGGCTTATTTTTACAAGAAGACAGCAAAGAATTAAATTACTGTAGATTGCCCGTGATGATTTAAAGAGCAATCTAACATGTCATAAATAACAATAAGAGAAAATGTAAATATTCCCACATATATATATATATATATATATATATATATATAAAACGGTAGTCAACTCAACAAGAGTAAACAAAGGACAGCACTCAGTGGTAGATGAAAAAACCTGTATTCAAAGTAGACAGCAATACAGGTTTTTTCATCTACTACTGAGTGCTGTTCTTTGTTTACTCTTGTTGAGTTGACTACCGTTTTCTATTTTATCCCTATGGGACATGCACCGCAACTATTGTTTTGTATTTGGAGTGCCAACTGTTTCCCTAATATATATATATTAGCTTTAGCTTCTTTGCATACCCAGTTAATCAACCCCACACTGATGAGACCCATTAAGGTCGAAACAGCTGTCTGTGGGTGGTTTTCTGGGTATGCACCTTAACCCTGGCTGTGTTCAAAGCTGTGACAATGCAGCAAGCTTAAGCCTATAGGGAACCATGTTAAAAATGGTTTTTGAAGCAAAAAGTGGCACTGTGTGCTCATTTGCATGTCATTTCCCAGAATCCCTTGCTGCAGTGGAAGTGCTGTGTGCTGGGTGATAATGGGGAAAGGCGGGGTTGCAGACCTGCCTAAGACATGTAGATGATCATACAGTTTTATTTACATATATATATATATATATATATATATATATATATATATATATATATACTGAGTTAAGTTATGGTGAGTAAAAAAAGTGACAAAAACCCTCCACAGGAAAGCAAATATGCAAATATAGCTGTGTGCTCATCTGCATGTCTTAGGCAGGTCTGCAACCCCGCCTTTCCCCATTATCACCCAGCATACAGCACTTCCACTGCAGCAAGGGATTCTGGGAAATGACATGCAAATGAGCACACAGTGTCACTTTTTGCCTCAATGGTTATTGGTTCTCCTGATGAAATCACTTTATGTGAAGAAACGCGTAGAGAAGAGCGTTTTTTAGCTGCTGTCACACTGTGATATATATTTTGACTCTATCCTCACTGCCCACCTCATTACGGACTGCCTTTGGGAGTGCAGAGAGACTTCTCTGATCAGCCCCTGCATCGCGGGGTCACGGACTACAGACCTCATATCCGGATACACTAACATTGTGGAGGACTTCCGGGTCACATTGTGGTGAGCTTTTTCCTGTATCCCCTGCTGGATGTCGGTTCAGCAGAGCTGAGAAAACCCAGACAGAGAGAGGGCGCGCCATCCAAGGCACAACGTGGGTGGTTGGCGAATGAGTATACTCATTATATGCATTTATTTATCCTGTGTTTGTGAGTTCGCATTTGTTGGTTTTATTCATATTCATTTTTATTAAATTGTATTTTTTCATGCTGCACTAGGATCGGGCGCTTTCTTTTCTTGTTGTTCACAGATTTCTGGGAGTTCGTTGGTCCTTGATGAGAGCAGCCAGATCCTAGCATGGACCCTTGGTTTGGTTGATATATTTTTACATTTTTCACATTTTTTATTTTTATTTTTATCTTTGACACACTTAGTGTCATTTTTTCTGTATTTTTCCATTCATCATTCATTTAGTATCATTCAGGAGGGATTCATTAGTGCAGTAGTCATAACTACCAACACATGCCATTTTATTATATTTGTATTGTTCACTGGCATATATTTGTGTTTACAGCAGCTTTTTAAACATTGGCACTCAGCATTTTATTATAACATATTGCATGTATTTTTATTAGTGTGAGTCAATCATCCATAATACTGTTGCATTCACTTTTGCCATTCACCTTTGCTATATCCATTTAATAAAATCATTTGGTAATTAGTCTGATTTTACACCTGAGGAGCGCAGTCTATTCTTTGTTTGTTATATATATATATATATATATATATATATATATATATATATATATATATATATATATATATCAACAACAAAAGAAAAGCGTAACCCTCACAAAAAGCACTCAGACATCATGTACCAAAAATATACTGAAAAAATACTTTAATTGCGTAAATTGAATCAAGAACACCAAACACACATCAACACATCAAACACACAATAAAAAACATCAACTGGATGAGATTTAATTCAGCATGCCACCAGTCCACCGTGAACTCCCCAGGAAAGAGAGTGGGCTACAGCAGGGAACCGGCAGTGGATGGATAAACCCAAATGAGAGAGATTACCGGATCAAGGAGACTCCCATCCCCCACCCTCCCTCCCACCCTCCCCCCCACCCTCCCCCTGCCTTTTTTGGATAACTTATAATTACTCAAAAACAGCAAGCTTGACCCTACCTGTCTTTCTAACTATCGACCTGTCTCCCTCCTGCCTTTTGCCTCTAAACTCCTTGAACGTCTTGTATTCTCTCGCTTGCTCCATTTTCTCAACACCTATTCTCTCCTAGACCCTCTACAATCTGGCTTCCGCACTGTTCACTCCACGGAAACAGCCCTCACTAAAATAACTGACGACCTCCATGCTGCCAAAGACAGAGGTCATTACACTCTGCTCATATTACTCGACCTCTCTGCAGCATTTGATACTGTGGATCACCCTCTTCTCCTTCACATTCTCCATACTCTTGGTATTCGGAACAAAGCTCTATCCTGGATCTCATCCTACCTCTCCCATCGTACTTTCAGTGTCTCTTCTGCTAACACCTCCTCCTCCTCTATTGATCTCTCTGTGGGGGTAACCCAGGGCTCTGTCCTGGGACCTCTTCTCTTTTCTCTGTACACACTCTCTCTAGGTGACCTAAAAACATCTTTTGGGTTTAAATATCACCTCTATGCTGACGACACACAAATATACTTTTCAACACCTGACCTTACACCTGCTATACAGACCAAAGTTTCTGAATGTCTCTCTGCTATATCATCCTGGATGGCCCTCCGTCGCCTTAAACTCAACATGGCTAAAACAGAGCTCCTCATACTTCCTCCCAAATCTGGCCCTACTACCTCCTTCCACATTACTGTTGGAACTACGATCATCCACCCAGTAGCCCAAGCACGCTGCCTAGGGGTCACACTTGACTCCTCTCTCACATTCGCCCCTCACATTCAAAACATTTCTAAAACTTGTCGCTTTTTCCTCCGCAATATAACTAAGATACACCCTTTCCTCTGTTGCTCGACTGCTAAAACTCTAACTCAGGCCCTCATTCTCTCCCGTCTTGGTCACTGTAACCTCCTGCTGTCCGGCCTTCCTGCCTCTCACCTGTCTCCCCTACAATCTATCCTAAATGCTGCTGCCAGAATCACTCTACTCTTTCCTAGATCTGTCTCAGCATCTCCCCTCCTGAAATCCCTCTCCTGGCTTCCAATCAAATCACGCATCTCACACTCTATTCTTCTCCTCACTTTTAAAGCTTTACACTCTTCTGCTCCTCCTTACATCTCAGCCCTAATTTCTCGCTATGCACCATCCCGACTCTTGCGTTCTGCTCAAGGATGTCTTCTTTCTACCCCCTTTTTATCTAAAGCCCTCTCCCGCCTTAAACCTTTTTCACTGACTGCCCCACACCTCTGGAATGCCCTTCCCCTCAGTACCCGACTAGCACCCTCTCTATCCACCTTTAAGACCCACCTTAAGACACACTTGCTTAAAGAAGCATACGAATAGCACTGTGAACATTCTGAACACATGATACATAAAGCTTGGCCCCCTGCAGACTCACTTACCAGAACTCCCTCCTACTGTCTCTGTACGTTCTCCCTACCTACCAATTACATTGTAAGCTCCTCGGGGCAGGGACTCCTCTTCCTTAATGTTATGTTTGTCTAACGCACTTATTCCCATGATCTGTCATTTATATTATCTGTTATTTATTCGATTACCACATGTATTACTACTGTGAAGCACTATGTACATTAATGGCGCTATATAAATAAAGACATACAATACAATACAATACAATTTTGTGTTAATTTATCCAAGCAGTCTATGGTACACTGTATGCAATAATGGAAACTAAGGAAAATAATGTTAGTAAGAACCTATTGTATTACTAAGAAAACTAAACAAAGTTACAAAAAAAACCAACATCAACTGACTAGAAAAAACCTCCCAACTGAACTCTAAATGAAAAGGACAGAATAACAGAAACTAACTCATCGCCAAAGGACAAGGGCACATAAATGAATAAAAACCTCTAAGAGAAAGGACCCAAACAAAAAAAGGGGGAAAAGTACCAAAAGAAGGTTATAATAACCCCATACTTAAAGACCTGCACTCTGATGGCTCAAAATAGAACCATGAAACATAATTAAAAAAGGACACCCACCAATACACATACATGCAAACAGAATAGTAGGTCAAAAAAACCTCATGAGCACATATCTACTGTATGAACTGTCAAACCTGCCTGGACATATAGAGGCTGCAAACATTGCCTACAAGGGTAAAAAGCAATGAATACCCAAAAACCCAGATCGGGATGAACAAAACACAGAGACACCAAAATTAGATGTCAGTGCAGTGAGTAAGGCTATACATAGATAGCCAACAGTGTACAAATATACTCAGCTGAGGCAAATAGATGACCATGCATGAATGAAGTGTCCTTCTAGTGGTCACCAAGTCCCAGGTGCAGAAAATAAAGTGTCCAGCAGCGGAGTCCTAGTAATTTCAAACGTCCATGAGAGAATCAGTGGCACAGTAGTCAGATAACACGCACTGACGCGTCTTCTATAAATCATCGTTATTCTCTCTCAATTGGAGACTTATATATATATATATATATAAAATGTGGTGGGTGTTGGAGTTAGAGCGTGCTTGGAGTGTGTATTAATTTAATTCCTGACTGGTAACAGTTGCTTGGAGGTAAGTGGATAACATATACACATCAATTACCTAAGTAGAAATCTATCTGTCCCTCAAAAATACACATAAAATTATATTTTAATTATATAATCAACATGTAGAGTGTAAATTCAGAATGATGTTTCTCATATTAACCTATTGTATACTGGATGTTGTTATCGTGGGTGAAAACTGTGATACCTTTTACACGTTCACCCTATCAGTTGTATACAAGTCTTAATTGCTCAGATCAGTGTTTATTGTGCATCTATTAAACATTAATAAGATGAGGTATATATAGAGGACATGTCCATGTTAACATACACACTCCTGATGAAGCCGGAACAGTTTCACTGGGCGAAACGTTTTGAGTGGCTTTTTGGACCTCAAGGAGATCCGTATCCAACCATCCCCATGGTGAAGGTGGCGTCAGACGCTCCGACGAGTGCGACGGAACAGAGACGGTCCCTGCAAGCATCCCACGAGCAGTGGAAGAAAGCATACTGAAGGGAGGCGGTGAGCTGTGCGGTGATCCATCTATTCACTATTGAAGTGATATATGCCTGTATTTATCTGCACATTTTAAGTGCGCATTTTTATATTTTTTATGTAAGGGGCTCACCTCCGGTTCCCCTGATCTTCCTTTGCCCCCTGCCTTACCCCTGTGGCAGTGGGGGAAGGGGACGGCGACTTCTCCCGGTTGGTGCCGCCATCTGGGCCGGCGCCGTCGGGGTCCTGATGCTCGCGCATGCATGAAGGGTTGCGCATGCGCAGATAGCCGTGGTAGCCATGTTGTGGGTGGCGCAAGGTTCGCGCAATGCGCAGAGGTTGGAAAGTGTAGCGGTGGCCATTACAAGTGTGCAGTAGCTCTGGCAGGTTGCGCAGGCGCAGTTAAGCGTAGCAGTTAACATTACAGCTTTGCACATGCGCAGTAGAGATCGCGCACGCGGTCCCCATAGGAAAGAGGTCCTGAGTGGACTACATCTCCCAGCAGCCTCTGGGGAATGCCCTATGATCCCTGTCACCTGCAGCCAGCCAGCCACTGAGACTTGCAGATTCTCTGCAGTAGGGAATTGGAAACATTGTTGTGTGCAGAGTCAGGAAGCAGACTGTGAAACACATGAGGCAGTGAGACGTAGGAGACAGAGGGGGAAAAAGGGGGGCAGAGAGCTGCGAGCTTGTGCCCTAGGCCAGAAATCCCCAGGCTAGAGTTGAGGCCCTGACTCCCCACTAGTGAGGGTGGATGGTCACAGGGACAGGCCCTTAGGTAAGGACCCTGTGCCCCTTCAGCTGTGTGCTAGGCAGGGACCTAGTGACAGACCCTGTGCAGTTCCTTAGTGCAGGGAGAGAGAGAGAGACCCTGTGCAGTTCCTTAGTGTATGGAGAGGGAGAGACTTTGTGCAGTTCTTTGGTACGGGGACCTAGTATAGTGTATGCTGCATGTTCCTGTATGCTGTGCTGCTGATCCAGAGACTGTCCTTACGGTGGGACGTCCGGCGGGACCCCATCCCAAGCGGAGGTACAGATCAGCGCTGGACCAAGTGGCGCCGGTAGACCCTTTGCGAAGACACCCAGGTGTAGAGACACCTGGGCAGGCATTTACAACCTTCCACCGTGCACCAACTTTAACTTGCTCCTCACATGTGACAGGGCTGTTCACACACTTGGGTGGGCTTGGACTCTTTGGACAAGGGGTTGGGAAGGGGGTATAAGGGTATAGCCCAGTTAGGGGCTAGGTTATAGCTGCCAGCTACTGGCAGAGGGTGGCCTATATACTGTTGTGTATTGCTGATGTATGTGTTAAGTTATATTCTGCATATAGTAAAGACTGTTGCTATTTTACATCCAGTGTATGTGTTCATTTGAATGTGTCCTGCGCGGAACAACTCCCGCACTGCACCATATAGTATTGTTCAAGAGGATACACCCAGGCTCTCATTGGCGGAGGCTCAGGCCTCCTGTGAGCCTAACAGGTAAAGCACCACACTGGGTAATATATATAGATTCTCCTCACATGCACCCTATCTGCGATTGGGTGGGGGAATATGGGTTACATTTACATAAAGACACAGTTTATCATACTGATCTGTACTATGTAGTTTTTCCATCTCTTCCTACATTCCTCTCCACCAACGCCTGTGCCATTGATGGGAACCCATGTCAGCACTTATCCACCACACCGCACGGGTAGCTGCCCTTCTTGCAAGTGCCTTTAATTCATCTGTATCCTGTGAGTAGGCTGCACATACGAGCCAAGAATATATAGAGTGTCTTATCTCATATATACTTAAATCTGCACTTATATTGGTTGCTTTGTTTGTCTTTTTTTCCTTTTATGCTCCCCCTTGATTGTTTGAGAGATATCCATACACCTTGGAACCCGTGAAGACATGTCCCACCAGAGGGTTTGAGCAGGGATATCAGACTTTTACATATATATTTTTATATTTTATTTTGTACACTTGTCACCATTTGGATTATTTTTTCATATACATTGTAATACAATTATTGTTTTATATGCACTTATATTTGTTTGTACCTTAATATTCACCTTCACGTAATCACTTTATACTTATTACCATATATGTTTTGTCAATTGGATGTAGCATTGGGCTCCCCTGTCTTTTGTTGTTTAAATACCAACAGCAAGACACACACTGTTTAACATAGTTACATAGTTGCATCATAGATGAGGTTGCAAGAAGATATGTCCTTCGAGTTCAACCTAGGTTCAATTTAGACTACAGATACGTATCCTATATTAGTATTTACAGTATTTTGATTCCCAATAAAGGCAAACAAAAAAATCCCAGTGAAACATCATCCAATAATGTCTCATAAGGGGAAAATATAAATTCCTTCCTGACTCCAATAATGGCAATCAAATTTCTCCCTGGTTTTCATACTGTAGTCTATGGCCCCAGTTAGTGCGAGCACGCTCGTTGGAGCGCCTGGAGGCGTGTCCACCCATTTCTGAAGCGGTCAGTGGACTTCTGATTGCTTGTGATGGGTAGGGAGCGGCAGGGGCACGGCCATCATGTCACACAGCTAGTTCACCCTCATTGGCTGAACTGCTGCCGTGACGTAGCCATCACTCGGCCGACATGCCAAAATACACATTTCTTGTCTTTTGTCAATGTTGTCGCGCCATCGCGCTTTGAGCATGCATGGACTGACTGGGGCCAGCCCCATAGAGGGCTGTCTCTTGTTCACGCCGCACACGTGATTGTGATCACTGGGACCGAAGCCATAGACATGATACTGTACATCAATGCTTTCAAATCAAAGTGCACAATGATTGACTTTCTTGCTATTTGCCCGGTGCTGGGAACAGTAGTTTTGCAAAATCGAAACAATGAAAATGTATTAATGCCATGTCCAAATTACACAAAGTGGTCTGTGTATGAAGCTTCAGGCAAGTCTGTCTAGAGGGCATATTAAAAGTGTATTTTCCTTTCACCCTACATATCAAATGTAACCAACTTCCCCATCAAGATCGGTTGGGAGATATGCATGTTCAAAATGTGTTTCAATGTACTTGTTACTAAAGACGCTATTGAAGTATCAACCATGTATTTTTATTATTTAGCCCAGTCAGTGCTGTTCAACCCTCTTGCACTGAATGAGTTAATGATTTGTGGACATGACAGACTATGAAAAGTTTGCAGACCCAAGGAATTATTGCACTGAAGCATCATTATTCCTAAATCACCAATTCTCACCAAAAAATACTTCTACAAAGAGGAATAACAAGTCTGTTTGAATTAGTAGTCAATATAGACACTGTACAGCTAGTGTATGTGATTCCATTGGCTCCTTTTTTTTTTTTAAATAAATCTATTTATTTTTACCACTTTAACATTATCAATTGAATCTGTAGAAAATGCGATGCAAAACCAGAAATATTGTGTCTATCCCTAGAAATATGGAACCATTTTTGTTACCCTAGTTAAAAGTTATTTTTTTTTTTTTTTTTATAACTTGTATTTTATTATACATAAATGCATGATATACATAAAAAAAAAGACATCAGGTGCATATTTAGCATATCATATACAATAACAAAAGCATAATAAACTCACGTAGTTTTTCGATCCCTACTTAACCACGTGAGTGGGAATCGTCATGTGTAAGGTACTGGGGTAAATAATAATAATATATAAACAACAAAAAAAAAAAAAAAAAAAAAGGGGGGTGGGGGGGAGGAGGTAAAGGAGGGGGTGGGGGGGAAGGAGAGGGGGAAGGTGTATTCAAGGACAAGAATATATCTGGGGAACACCAGGACAGCGTGAGGATTATGTATCAACTAGTGAGGCCTTTCTGTAGAATAAGTGATTGGGCGTAAGGAGTATGAGGTTCTAGGTGTGGGGTTGGTTCTCATGCCCCCAAAGGAGAACGCATTTATTACTATTATAGCCAAATTGTGTTACGCTCTACCCCAGGGATGTCTGTTTGGGCAAGCCAGGGGGCCCAAACTTTTAGATAATTGTCGCCAGTGTCATTAACTAAGCTCGTTAGCTTTTCCATCTGGCAGATAAACCAAATACGATTCCGAATCTTTGGGATAATTGGAATATCGGGGCGTTTCCATAGTGCTGCGATCTCGCACCGCGTAGCTAGAGCAAAATGTGCAATTAGTTTATTGTGTGATTTTGATAGGCCCTTTAGGGGTCTGTTCATGAGAAACAGCCACGGGTCTGGGGGAATAGTGAGATCAAATACTCTCTGGATCCAATTTCTGATCTTTTCCCATAGCGGGTATATCAGCGGGCAAGACCACAGCATATGTAACAGGTCAGCTGTTCCTCCACATTGTTTAGGGCACAATGGGGAGGACCCTGGTACAAACTTAGATAATTTGAGTGGGGTGAGGTACCATCTCATAAGAACTTTATATGCGTTCTCCTTCAGTGTGGTGCATATAGAACTTTTTGCGGCTCCTAGGAATATAGCATTCCACTCTTCGTCGTCCAAGGTCTCCCCCAGGTCCCTTTCCCATTGGGTACGGAATGTAGGTGATTGGTGCTTTGAGATTGCAGGTTCGACTACCTCTCTGTATATCGTAGATATGAGTCCCTTAGTGTCGGTTTCTGCCCGACAGAGCTTTTCAAAATTCGTCAATGGGGGGTATGGGGCAAATTTATTATAAAATGATCTGAGCTGGAGGTATTTATGAAATTCAGCGTGGGGAATGTCTTTTTATAGTCTGAGATGGTCAAAAGATTTAATTTTTAGATCATGGCCCTCCAGATCTTTGAGTCTAGTATAGCCTTTTTGTTTCCAAATTGAGTGATTATGACCAATAAGACCCGGTGCAAAGCTAGGATTATTCCAAATGGGTGACATCAGGGAATTTGCTGAAGTAAGTGAGTTTTTTAATCTTGATGCTTCCCAAACAGATAAGGAGTTAGCCATTGAGGTGAGCGGTAAAATAGTGTTTTTCCTTGATGTTTTAGGTAGCCAAATCAAATTGTTAAGCTCTAAAGGGGAGCAAGCCGCATGTTCGAGCTCAACCCATCTTTTTAATTTGGGGTCGGAATGCCATTGTATGACCTGGCTTAATTGAGCCGCTTTAAAATATGACAACAGGCAGGGTACCGCTATGCCACCCGCTAAGATAGGTCTCTTCATAGATAATTTATTTACTCTCGGTTTTTTACCTCCCCAGATAAAATTAGATATTCCAGACTGAAGTGAGAGTATGTCCTTCAGTTTGAGTGGCACAGGTAGTGTCTGGAAGAGGTATAGGATACGGGGAAGTAGATTCATCTTAACGCTGTGAATCCTTCCGATCCAAGAAATCTTCTTGGAAGACCATCTGATTAGGTCTTGTTTTAGAGTCCAGATCAGTTTGGGATAATTTGCTTTATAGATGCTTTTTGCATCTTTGGTGATATAGGTCCCCAAATATTTTATCGAGTTCTTTTGCCAGTTAAAATTGAAATTTAGTTTCAGTAATTTCTCTGTATGTCTAGGGAGGTTGATATTCAGAGCTTCAGATTTGGTTTGGTTAATCTTGAAACCTGAGACCTTGCAGAATTTATCTAGTAGGTCAAACAGGTTAGGTAATGACGTAAGGGGTTTGGAGATGATTAATAGGATATCATCAGCATACCCGGCCGCTTTATGTGATTGGGAGTAAACGTTTAACCCTGAGATATCCGGGCTATCTCGAATTCGTGCCGCGAGGGGTTCAATACATAGGGCGAACAGGAGGGGAGATAAAGGGCATCCCTGTCTTGTGCCACTCTGGATTTGAAATGGGACCGAGGGGAAGCCCTGATGTATGACCCTGGCGGTTGGGCCTGAGTATAGTGACATAATCGCTCTACTCACCCGATTTCCGAAGCCAAATGCCGCGAGCGTCTCTTTTAAGTATGGCCAGTCTATCCTATCAAAAGCTTTTTCTGCATCCAGACTTAATAGCATGCTTTGTGTGTTATTTTTGTTAGCCAATTCCAACAGATCAATAAATCGTCGCGTGTTATCCGCTGCCTGCCTCCCCTTAACAAAACCGACCTGATCTGGGTGTATTAGTCTGGGAAGGATATGACTTAATCTGTTGGCCAATAATTTCGCATATATTTTGATATCGGTATTAATTAGAGATATTGGCCTATAGCTTTTACAATTTAGCGGATCCTTGCCAGGTTTATGTATAAGTGATATAGACGCCCGCAGCATGTCCCCAGGAATAGGGGCTCCTGCTAAGATAGCATTAAACATTTGGAGCAGCCTCGGAGCAAGTGATTCGGAAAATTTCTTATAATAAAGCCCCGAAAAGCCATCAGGGCCTGGTGCCTTTGATGGCTTAAGCTCCTTGATGGCCTACGACACTTCTTCCAATGTGAAGTCAGCGCCCATAGCTTCTCTGTCTAGCTCTGTCAATCTCTCCAGTTTTGAGCTGGCTAAGAAATCTCTTAGTGCGCTGCTCGTGTTGTTATTGTGTGCCACCTTCTTACCGTCGTATAGGGAGCCATAAAATGAACCGAATTCTTCCACTATTTTTTTAGGATTGGCCGTAAGTACACCCGATTTTAAGCGTATAGCTTGGATATTAAACTTAGATTGCCTATCTTTCAGTGCGCGCGCCAGCATCGTATCCGGCCTGTTAGCTTTTTCATAAAACTTCCTCTTAGACCAACATAGGGAGTTATCTGCCCGGGAAGTCAATAACATATTTAATTCAATTTTTGTATCTTTAAGTTCCTGTGTCGTAAGTGGATCGGGATTGGTCTTATGACTCGATGAAAGGGAATACAATTTGGATTGGAACGTCCGAATTTTGGAATCCCTCACTCGTTTTCTTTTAGCAGTGAGATTAATTATTATGCCCCTTAGCGTTGCTTTATGAGCCTCCCATAAAGTCATATGGGACTCCACAGAGCCTGTGTTTATCTCAAAGAATTTAGTTATTTCTTGACCTATCATTTCGCAGGTTTCGGGTATTTTAAGAATAGATTCATTAAGTTTCCAGTTTGCGCCTGGTCTATTGGTCTGAATATTGTTGCACCTGAGCTCAATTGGTGCATGGTCAGACCATGAAATATCATGAATCTTTCTATGATTGACCTTAGGGACCAGGTGGCACGAAACGAAGAGATAATCGATTCTGCTATATGAGGTGTGTGGGTGGGAATAGAAAGTGTAGTCCCTTGTCGTAGGGTGGAGCTCTCTCTATATGTCTACTAATTGATTATCTTTCAGGGCATTGTGCAGGGAATTTTGAGCTTTTTTATTATCGGAGTCATTTCCCCCTGATCTGTCTATTGAAGATTGCATTGTGATGTTAAAATCTCCTGCTATTATAGTGTATCCCTTAGCTGCTGAGTTTAGCAGGCGGAAGAATCTGTCAAAAAAGGACGCATCCTGTGTACAGGGCGCGTAGAAGGAGGCCAACGTAATAGGCTGCTCATGTATGGTCCCTGTTAAAATGATATAACGACCATCTACATCTTTTTTGATTGTCTGGAGAATAAATGGGATCGAGTTGTTAAATACGATGGCTACCCCACTTTTTTGACCGATGCTGATGCTGTATAAAATTGGGAGAAGCCCCTATCTAGGAACTTGGGGGAGCTATTATTACTAAAGTGCGTTTCTTGTAGAAATAGCACATCCGCTTGTTTTCTCTTGTAATCTGTAAATGCAAGCTTTCTTTTGATTGGGCTATTAAAGCCCTTCACATTGTGAGAGATTAATGTTAACGCCATGTATTACGAAGCAGGGAATGATATATATAGTGATCTGCATACTTACTTGTGAGATTATATCTGAGGTTACTGGCGGATGTGTCCCAAACTATCGTGTCGGCTAGATGCTCTGGGTGGAATCTATGCTCCCTGGGAAGGGAAGGGAAAGGGAGAGGGCAGGGAAAGGTAGACAAGACAGGGGAAGCGACAAGAGGGCTAAAACGGGAAAAAGAAAAAAATAATAAAATTGTAAAAAGGGATAAACAAAAAACAAGGGCGTATCTCGGGAGCCCCCGAGAGTAGCTCCTGTGCCCAAAGGGTGGGTCTTCTGACTTCATCTTAAAGATGGGCCAGTCTCCTGTGTTGAAGACATCCCACCCTGGGTCTTGGAATCGGTCCCTCATATTTGGGGACCGATGAAGGGGACACATGCTCGAAGGGGAGTATCTCCCCCGGCACTTTTCAAAAAGGAAAAAGCAAAGCATATTTTGTGAACTGCAACATAAAATGATAGTGACATCAACTCAGTGACACTAACAGTGACCTTAATGACCATGAACCTTGAATCCCGATTGTAATCTAGATAGTGCTATTACTGGCAATGGGGTTAGCGGGGTTAACCTTGGCAAAATAACAGTAACCTTAGGCCGTTGAGCCCTTATGTTTGTAATCTTATCTAATGTGAACAGCTTCTAAACAGCTTTTATTAAGCTAACTTATGAAATTTTAAACATGTATATATATGCATATGTCAGTGGGAATATATTTTGTATTGCCTATTATGTTAGACTAAACTACTTTGTTGTCATTATTTAAACTTTATTTAGACACATTTCAGTTTTTTTTTTTTTCTCTCTCTCATTGTAATACTGAAAGTGTTTGATTAGTAGTCCTCTCTTTATATTTTTGATACATATATATTTTCATAGGCTGTCTTTAGTATTTTTATGTTTTTAAGTTAGTGTGTCTTGTGGTTTAATCAATAAAATCTTGTTCATTTTTTCTGAATTGGCGGAGCATCTGTTTCTTTTTAACCATCTTTATTTTATAGATTAGTTTAGGTGTAATTTAGAGTGCTACTAAGGGGATTGTCTATGTTCTTTTCATCTGTGTGTCTTATATAGTTTTCACTATCCCCTAGCACCATCAGGTCCTATTTAATTTATATACTGACTTTAATTGGGGTATATATTTTATTTTACCCTTATAGTTAGTTTTATTAAAGGGCTTGAGTTAACCTTATATATTATGTGTTGAGCAACTTCTCCTTTTGTGTGTTCTATGTATATATATGTGTCTGCACATCATCTTCCCGAACATATAAGGCAGATATGACACGAGAAACATTAGCATATGGATACAATACGTGCGGTAATTTCAATCCGTAGTGACAAATAATATGTCAATTGTATTGTATGTATCCTCCATATAACCCGCTTCTTCATATAGAGATATCTAAATATATTTATATCGAACGAATCCGCATGTGCTGAAAAGTCTCCATCACTGATGTAGTCCTTATGACGTGACATAATAGACCTTCTCGTAGCACACCGTATACAGCCAAACCGAAATAGCAGATATTTATCATAGCGGAATCTTATATAGCGTATATAGTAATATGTAATAACACAAATATACACAAACATATGTACACCTACACATACATATATATATATATATATATATATATATACACATGTACTCAACATAACAATAATATACCTCTAACCCATATAACATATCTTCTCCATATATACTACTATTTTTTAATAAAATGTTAATCATCTCTGTTATATGGGATCATATGGGTTTAACTTCTTTCTTGTGTGATTCCCAGACCCTGTGTCACCCTATGTGGGGCAATATTTAACATGGAGATGATCTTTATTTATTTATTGTTTTATGTTTGTTGGGTGTTGTGTATTGTGTGGGGGGCAGGGACATGCTTGGTGGTAACTAGACCCATACATATCCTCCAGGTACCCCAGATGAGCGGGCCGAGACCCGTGGGGAGGGAGAGGGGCTCGACTTCCATGTCTCCCCCTCTTATTCCATCTGGGGCTGTGGAGGAACCGCTTATTGTAGAGAAGCCCCGGCTGCACTGACGTCACTGGGAGCTTGTGGATGCACCGCGCGGAGGGCAACGATCTGGGCGGTAATGCTGGGATGTGTGTGTAATGCTGGGCTGTGCAGGTGGTGCTGGGCTGGGCTGCACAGGTGATGCTGAGCTGTGCTGTGCAGGTGATGCTGGGCTGTGTGTGTAATGCTGGGCTGTGCAGGTGGTGCTGGGCTGTGCAGGTGGTGCTGGGGTGTGCTGTGCAGATGATGGTAATGCTATGCACGTGGTGCTGAGCATTGCACGTGATGCTGAGCTGGGCAGGTGATGCTGGGCGGCGACGCTGGGCTATGTGACCCCCCAGGAAAGCGGGCCGAGACCCGACAGCAGGGAGAGGGGCTCGATCTCCCAGTCTCCCTCCCACTCCATGCGGGGCCGCGGGGGGACCGCCTCATGCAGAGAAGTCCCGGTCGCTCTGACGTCACTAGTCCGCGACCGAGATCTCGCGAGAAGGCGGGGAGTGCAGATTATGTGGGGAAAGGCTATGGGTGATGATGCTGGGGCACGCAGACACTGGGGCACGGGCACGCAGACGCTGGGGCACGAGCGCGTAGACGCTGGGGCACGGGCGCACAGATGCTGGGGCACGGGCGCGCAGACGCTGGGGCACGGGCGCGCAGACGTTGGGGCACGGCGGCCCCCCGCCACCAAAGGCGAGCAGGCCAAGAATTGAGAGCAGGGAGAGAGGCTCGAACGCCGAGACTCCCCCTCCCCCTCCTACCCCACTGGCAATGGAGGGGCCGTCTCGTGTCCCATAGTCCCGGTCTCCCCGACGTCATGAGTCTGCGGCTGATATCTCGCGTGAAGAAGGAACCTCCGGATGACGTCAGCGATTCCTTCGCGCCAAAACCCCCGCTACTCCCGCCTCACACAGAGGAGGATGGGGCCAAGATGGCTGCCGCTCCAAAACTGCAAACGGATCTGCTCCGGGGTATAGCTGACATCTGGCAGAGGAGGTAAGTCTGGGTGATATCTGGTACTGGTGGGACAGTGGGCTTGAACAGGGATTCATTCCTTGAGGTCTGGGAGGTTGTAAACTTGTGTTGTTGTGCTGATTAAGATCAGTTGGAGCCTGAAGCCTCCCGCACCACATGCTGTTTAGCACGGGGGGTCCCTGATTTGTTCCAGGAGGGAGTGAGGGGGTTGGCGATGACGGATGGTGGCTGTGCTGGGTTAAGTATGGCTCCAGTGACCCCGAGTTTTGGCGAGGAAGCCCTCTCCGTTTTCTGGGTTTTTTAAAGTGTGAGCAACACCATTTTTAATTGAAAGGAGGGCACAGGGAAACAGCCATCTGTATCTGATGTTATGCTCTCTGAGAACTTTTGTAATTGGAGTCAGAGCCTTTCTTTTAATCAAGGTGGCAGGGGCTAAGTCCTGGTATATCTGGAGCTTGACCTCCTCGAACTCAAGGGTCTTAGCTTCACGGGAGATCCTGCACACCTCTTCTTTGGTGCGAAAATGGTGGAATCGCGCCACAATATCTCTGGGGGGGTCACCACTCTGGGGTTTCCCGCGCAAAGCTCTATGGCACCTGTCCAGCCGTATCTCAGAGTCTGGTTTATCCGGAAAAAGGTGCTCCAGCCACCTATTGGTAAAATCTTCAGGGTCATTTATATTTTCAGGGACCCCCCGTAGCCTGATGTTGAACCGCCGGTCGCGGTTTTCGGCGTCCTCTGCCTTATCTTCTAAAAATCTGACTCTGTCATTTAAAGCAGTGACCTGGTCGTGTGTTTCAGCTATGGCGGTGGTTGTCTCGTCCATTTTAGTTTCAATGGAGTCAGTACGCTCTCCGAGAGCATCTAGGTCTTTTCTAAGCGCCCAAAGTTCTGTCATGAAGAATTTCTTCATATCTGCGCAAAATGCTTTTAGGTCTTTGCGCCGGACTATATCTTCATCCCCCTCCTCCTCCACAAGAGTATCCACAGCAGGGGCCTTGTCTGATGTCTGCCCAGGGATCTCTTTATTTTCGGGTGGGGGCGCTCCGTTTTTCTTGAAAAAAGTGGTAACCAGTTGGCCTTTGGATCGAGCTGTTTTGCTAATCGGCATCTCTGGATGTTTATAAAAGATGTGCTGTGTAGTAATCAGGTAGAATCACGTTTTGCCGCTTGTAATTGCTTTAATAGTGCCGGTGGGAGAGGAGCTCTGAAATCAAGTCTCCATTCCCTCCAACAGCCAGCAGGTGTCTCTAAAAAGTTTGTTTTAATGGTCAGATTTCGATTTTTTGCTTCACCAGATTCACTAAACTCTCAAATTGTCCTTTTTTATTGAAATGTTTATTCATTAACTAAAAGGAAACACTGAGATTTGTGCTGCATGACTGCGAGGCCATGCCCCCACACATTTACAAGGGAGGCCAAGGGTTAAATTATGTTGGTGTAGTGTCCTCAGGCAAGGCCTAACCACCTTGTCTTCAAGTAAAACTGTCTCCCCTTCTCTCTTGTTGTATGGTGTAACTTTTTGCACCAAAAAAAAAATACATGAATGAAAAAAAGATGTATTGCAAAAATAATTTTAAGTATAAAAGCATATAACAAAATATGGAAAACATGTAAAAATGGAACCCTCAAAACGAAATTTTTGGAATTATTTTGTGACGACACTCCCAGCTATTTTCCAGAGACCCCTGTGGTTGTGCATATATGGAAAGGTCTGTATGGAAGACGCAGTTGCTAAAGATCCCCTAGTAGTATAGTTTGTTCACAACAAGCAAGGTGGACTAGAGACTCCTCAGGTAGATGCTGTATGATTAATACTATTTATATTTAAGACCTGTGCTAGTGATTTCCCTGATTGGATTTGAACCCTGGTCAGTCTGTCATCCCAGGTTAGAGCTTGGGTAGTCTGCCATTGTGGCTGTTGCTGATCTCTGCAGAGAACTCTCTGAAAATTGCTGATTGCCTTATTTCCATTATCTGTCCCTGTTAGTAACCACCTCTATATAAACCTCCTCTTTCTGTGCTTCCCTGTCAGTTTATTGAGATTTCCCCAATGCTCAAGCTCGCAGCCACTTTGCTGTAACTAAATACTATTGCTGTGCTCTAGACCCTGTTTAGACTTCACTTTATTTGCCTCTGTCCAGTCCTGACCTCTGCCTGTTTATGGACCACTGCTCTTTGTCTGCTACCAGCCCTGAAACCTGCTTTTTTACTATCCATCCTTTGCTTGCTGCCAACCCTAACCTCTGCTTGTTTACCGACCACCACTATGTGGCTGCTGGTCTGTCCCAGCCACTGGATTCCAGCCCTGCAGTCTCTCGCTGTGACAACCTGTTACGAGGTGATAAATCTTCATCCTAGTTGTTCTGTTGAGAAATTCCTTAACCTAGAGTGCTATTTTCACACACACACACACACACACACACACACACACACACACACACACACACACACACACACACACACACACACACACACACACACACACACACACACACACACACACACACACACACACACACACACACACACACACACACACACATATCATTTTGTTACTTATATAATAAGTCAATCAACCCTAATTGTCCATACATTTTTTTTTAAGAACATACAGTAGCTTGACTATTGGTTCCCAAATTAATTGTAAAATAACGTATTTAAATTAGGGTAGAAGCTTCAGAGGATTCTGATGGCTTAGGCCTCGTCCCCACTGTTCGTGGCTGTGTGTGCTACATTGTGCGCGGCGCGAACAAGATACAGCTCTCCATGGGGCCGGCCCCAGTCACTGCCTGCGTGCGCCTGCAGAAAGCAAGAAATTTGTCTTTTGGCACGGCGGCCGAGCACTGGCTACGTCATGGCGGCGGTTCAGCCAATGAGAGCGAACCAGCTACGTGATGTCATGGCTTCCCCCCTCCCCCCCCCACACTAAAAATCTTGTCTTTGCTCCCCTGCTCTTCTCTGGACACTCATCCCATCGCAGCCCTAGGACAACAGATCACGGCTTAAACTTATGCAATGCCGCCAGCCGCTCCGACACGCAGGTGCACGCAGTGACTGGGGTTGTAGCCTTGAGAAGACCATAGATAGCAATTATTTGGTGAATGTGAGCTTGCCACATCAACAAAGGCAGGCAATTCTGACCTTATGGGAATTCTGTAATACCTGTAATACAACTAAAGTGCAAAGCTATTTAATTATTTTCTTGATTGCATAGAAACAAAGTTCCAATAGCAGTGCTCAGGATTGCAGGTACATATATATTTATAATTGCTTGTAAATTGCACACATATTGCACACATATGCATGTGAAAGAGGAGCAAAATAAAGCTGTGTAGGTGAATTACTGGACCCAGTGTAAATAAGTGCAGTGATAGAATGCAATTATAGGCGTCCTTGAGGTGGATATATATCCTCCTGTGAGTGTATCAACTTTCTGACATGTTTCACCAAGCAGGACTTGAATAAGCAACACTGTTGCTGGTCAGAAACTCCGGCGTGAGGGGGATACACAGACAGCTGCTCCTAGTTGGTGCGTGCATCACGCCGATCATAGCAGAAAAGACAGTCCAGTGTTGGAGAGAAGGGCACAGCTGAAGAGAAGGGGCCAGCAGCCAAAATTCAGAGGTTAAAAAACATTTATTAAAGCAACATAGTAACGGGGAAACTCACTCACCTGTAATACAACTAAAGTGCAAAGCTATTTAATTATTTTCATCTATCTGGTAATGAGTCATGATGACAGGAATAATGTGATAACCATTCCTAATATTGAATCTTGTTCTCAACAGAAATTTTTTGTGTGCGTTACAATCTTTTCACATTTTATAATAAAGAAAAAACATAATGTCCTGTGCTCAAGGGGAAAGTGTTTGTTCAGCCCTTTCCGGACTCAAATATATAGTATTATATACAATCAGTCGTATTGCACTATACCCTGGCGACACACTTTATTCGAGCTCGGCTAGTCCCACGAATTCGGGTATACCCGGGTGTATTGAGGTTTGTGACTGTTTTCTGCCCGAGTGCATTGAGTTATTTTCCAGCAGGGATTGAAGCATTTTATTCCCACTGGCTGCAATACTGCACAGTACATATATATATACTGCATTACAATTCATGAATTTATGCCATCTGGTAGACACGTGAAGCATTGCAGCCTATTAAATCCTAATCATTATCATTTAACAGATCAGCCGCCCATCAGCCAGGCATGAACCCAGGCTGGGAAGGCAAATGCAACGGGGCTTGTCAGAGGGGAGGAGCGGCGCATTCCAGGTATCTGCCAGGTACATACCGGGTATTTGCTCGAATAAAGTGTGTCGGTGCAGTATATGGTTTTTATTTATGTTGCAAATCATTTAATATTTGCACAAGGAGCCTCGGGTGATTATTTGTTTGCTAACATACAGTATATGTTTTTGATTATGGAGAACATCGTATACAGGTGTGTTATCTAAATGTGACATCACAGAAAGGAGGAATATTAACTGCCTTCTAATTATCATCCACCACTCCTTGAAAAAGCGCCCAAGTGGCGTGAAATGCATGGGAGATTCAAGATCTTTTTCTTCTGTTTTAATTTTTTGTTATATGATTTAATAAAATATTTTTTTTTTTCAACACTGGGTAATCATGTCATTTTCCAATAGCAGTTCCACATTTTCCAGTGATTATACTCATTTTATAGAACCCTGTTAGTATATGCCTTTAAATGTTCTAGTAAGAGAGATTACTTATTTTCTTGGGAGTAATAGTGCCTGGAAGCACAACCAAAAAATTTCTATTGTGTGCCCGGAGGATCAAGTGTGGTCAGTGCAAATAGTAGCTATTCCATGTGAAAGTAGTATGCAATGGGTATGAAAAGAAATACAGCATTGAAAAAGCAAATTCAGTGCAGTGATCCATATTTGTGATCAATAACATGACAAAGTGCACTTGATAGCTGTTTCATTATTGACATGATCACAGTGCCACTACAACAAACAGGAGCGGTTAAGACCATGAGCAAAAGGTTAAAAAAAAAAATGCTAACCCCTTCAGTGCCAGAAGATTTTGCCCATCAATGCTTTGTAGTTGCCTCTGTAGACTGTGGATTCAAGTGTATTTTTATCTACTCTACTCATTTTTACATTTTCTTCCACTATGGATTTATGGAAAAATGTTAGGGTTTTAGTAAACGGAAACATACTGGGGGACTGAGTTGTCTTAAAAACAAAAATACATTTTTGGTGTTTGTGTCTGGCTGAGATGGAAAGCATAAAAAAAATCCTCATGCATTCTGTCGACATCCTGGCAGAAGCCTTTGGCTCTTTTGACTATCTTGAGTAAACAGCCTATTGTGGAAGAAGTAGACCAAAAGAGTACCACAGAGGTTAAAAAAATGGTAGTCTATTATTACGGATAGGGCGTAAATTGGGAGCTATACTAACAAGGTAAAAATATGAAAAATTAGATTAGTTTCAATTGAATTTATAAAGTGTTGGTCTTCAGTAAAGAAGCTTATGAATTTGCTTACACTATGGGGCCTATTCAATAAAACTTCAATAAAATCAGTGCATTGCCGTTCGACTTTGCATTGTTTTATCGTGCTCTAAAACGTGTGTTTCAAAACGGTATTCCCTAAGAAAAAACAGCATTTTTTTTAAAGTTTGGTAAAAAAAGCAGAATCGAACGACTTGTTTTTTTGTATGTTTTTCTGTGTTATCGCGCTATAAGGGGCCTACAGTATGCAGTAAAGGTTAATAACAAAAATTAGCCAGGACATTTAAAATCGCAGTTTTTGTGAGTGTTGCTATCACAGTATTCAGAAAGCGTTGATTACCTGTGATAGCAAAATTCCCAAAATGGGCGAGTTGCCACCGGCGATAGGATCGCCTCTCTGAAAAGGCCTAACCCAGTGATTCCTTTCTGCTGCAGAGAGAGCTACTTAGAGAGAGCCGTCCTCCCTGCACAAATCTCGCCCGAAATTTATGTTTTTTAATATACATTTTATGAATAGTGTAGATGAGCAGGGGGTCTCCGGAGCAGAACCGCGTTGGTTTCAGGCCCGGGGAACCCCTGTATCCCGAGATACAGGCCCCGTTATGGGGTGCCGGTATTTCCTATGCATGAAAATGTCCCGAACACGTGACTGTGCATAGGAGATACCGGCACCCCATAACGGGGCCTGTATCTCGGGTAGAAGGAGGTCCCCGGACCTCAAATCAATGCAGCTCTGTTCTGGAGACCCCTTGCTCATCTACACTAGGCATAAAAATTAAATGTAAACATATTTAGTAAGCACCAATACACAACCCACCCCCTGTGCCCCCCCCCCCCCATAAAGCCATGATTTATTTATTTTACACACATATTTAATGCCACAGGCCGGAGGGGTCCCCGGGTGGTCCCGACGGGTGTCCGCAGGCCCCACAGAGCACCCCGGGGTGCCCACGGGTGTCTGGGGGGCTCCAGGTGGTCCCTGATAGGCTCCGTGGCCTCTAGGTTGTCTCCGTAGGTCCCCAAGGGCCCCAATGGGGTCCACGGGTGTTCCCCGTGGGTGTCTGGGGGTGTCTGGGTCATCCCCACAGGTGTCTGGGAGACCTCGGGTGGTTCCCATGGGGTATGGGGGCCCTCATTTGATCCCTGTGGGTCCCCAGGGCCCCTGGTTCTTCCCCACAGGTGTCCCCCCATTACTGTACTGTATGTGTTTGGGGGGGAGATGTATTTATTGAAATGTAGGCCATGTTTTTGTTCTTCTACATACAGGATTGGTAACGCAGGCCAGCGGGGAAACACGGGGACAACCCGAGGACCACAGGATGCCCACGGGTACCACCCGAGGACCCACAGACACCCACAGGGACCACCTGAGGACTCACAGACACCTGAAAAGCAGCTTATCGACGCTCACTCAGCGATTTGTTTTTTAACACATTTATGAACCCCATAACAGAGCCTGTAACTTGGGAAGAAGGGGGTTCCAGAGGCTGAAATGAATGCGGTTCAGCTCAAGAGGCCCCCTGCTCCCGTACACTATTAGTAAAATTCACATTAAAGCAGCTTACCTTAGCAGCTAGCCGCTAAAGCAATGAAGGGTTTAAAGCACAGTAGCTCATTTATTGGGGGGCGGAGGGGGTGAGTGAAGGGGGTACTTGGCCCAGGGTGGGTGGTTAGGCCAACCGGGAAGGTTGCGGGAGAAGTTAACTCCTTCATCACTTTCAATTCTCTGCTTGACATTTTTATATTATTGTCAATAAGCTCTCCCATCTTAAGCTGCGTATGGTCTAAGAACCTCACGTATGTATGTATGTATGTATGTATGTATGTATGTATGTATGTATATATGTATGTATGTATGTATGTATGTATATATGTATGTATGTATGTATGTATGTATGTATGTATGTATGTATGTATGTATTACCTAAGCGGAAGGAATAGAGGGGGTAAAAAACAAAATAGAGTTGTAAGTCTGAGATCAGATCAAACAGAGCGAAAGATGTGTCATTTTAAACTCACAGACTCTCCACTTGAGTTTTGTGCATTTCAGTCAGAATCCGACAAGCAGACCGGAATATGCATAAAAGATGCAGTGGAGAGCGGCTCCAATTCTTTAAGTAAGTGGCTTTCTAAATTGAAAATCAAATCATAGCATAATACTGTATGTCCAAAAAACAATTTTATGCGCACAGTATAAAAAAACTTACAGGATTGCAGTTAAACAGAGGCGTTTTCTGGGAACCACCCAGAACAGTCTTCACTGTAGTCCCAAGTACAGGCACAAGTGTTAGGCTAAGGCCCCACTCCCTCAGTCAGCGCACCCACACTGCAGACAGGCGGGGCGCTGACAGACACAGACCGCAATATGCGGTCTGTAGGGAGCAGGGAGCCGGAGCGGGAGGGGGTAGGGAGTGGGAGGGAGGGGGGCGGGAGTGGGAGGGTGGGGGGCGGGATCTGATCGTGGTGCCGTCCACACCCCCCCCCCCACACACACACACACACACACACACACACACACACATACATACACACTCACAAACTTTAACCCGCAGCTCCTTCCCTGCTCCCCGCCCAAGGCGCCTCCCATCTAGCTCCTTCCCTCACCTCCTCCCCATTGGCTGACTAGCGTACCACGTGACGCATCAGTGCCGAAAATCACTAGGATCTTGCAGCATCGGCCGGCTGACGCGTCACAGTACGTAGTCAGCCCTGCCGGAAGGAGGCTGCGGGGGCAGGGACCATTCGGGCAAGGGTCTGTGGTCCGTGGCCGCACGCCCCGCCAGCTGCAGCGGGTTCACAGCCTTAGTCTCACGCTAAAGATGTCATTTGGATCTCCCACACCATCGAGTGTTGTGCTGTTCAGATCATACTATGAGGCCTAGGCTAGTAGCCTTCTTAACCCACTTATCAAGCTTTAGTCAGAAAGCCTCGATAAGTGGGAGGCGAAAGCATTTTATTGCCAATTTTGGCTCTGGCCCAAATTCTCCACCATATAGTTATATATTTACTGGTAGAATCCTCTTACTTACTCTATGACAAAGGGCATTTGCACCTGAAACGCGTCAGAGTTGGTCCTTGTACCTATTTTTGATGTCTCTCTTGTCCGGTACCCAATAAATTGTTTTTATTGAATTTTGGGTGTGCCGTATCCCCGTTCATTTCCTGTTTGCTGTGCTCCATACCCCTCCTCTGAGGATTCTACCAGTGTCTACATATCCCTGTTGGATGCCCGCCTTTGGAACCATTACCTCATCAAACTGTGAGTCTTCAGTGTTCTGCGGTCAGATGGCCTGCAGTGCTCCCGTCCGTCATGGTGTGCGTACAAAGAGTCCTGTAAGCTCGCCCGCAGAGTCCAGGGGAGTAAGTCCAAAGCTCCGTTAGATCAGGAGTAGCAGTTGTTTCACTGGCAGGCTCGTGGGACAGCGTCTGATGTCTAGCTCGCAGCACCACGCTGAGGGCCGTCGGGCAATGATGACGTCACCGTGTAGGCGTCGGTTAGGAAAAGTGCCGAAAATGCTGTTTTAATCACCAGAGTACTTGCATAATACAACGGGTTACATGCAGGTCAACAAATGGTATATTAAAATGCGTTTCGTAGCACTAAAAAGGCTACTTCTTCTTGGGCTATCCTAACTACAGCAGCAGACGCTCCTTACATTCAATTGGAAACACAGTTATTTATACTCACTTGGGTATTTAGTGGTATTTTATTCACTATTATTTCACAATTGTTAGTTCATTTCATTTGCGCACCTGTATTGTTTTATTTTTATGTGTAAGTCGCCTTTTTATTCTTGCTTCCCAAATGCATAACCTTACATTTACCTTTATAAACCTCATCTGCCATTTACCTGCCTAAGTTTCCAGTCTATCCAAGTCCTTCTGGAGAGTAATTACATCCTGCTCTGATTCTACTACCTTACGCAATTTAGTATCATCAGCAAAGATTGAGACTTTGCTCTGGGTGCCAACCTCAAGCTCATTAAAAAACAAGTTAAAAAGCAGGGGGCCCAGTACTGATCCCCGAGGTACTCCACTCATGACTTTAGCCCAACCTGAAAAAGTTCAATTTATCACAACCCTCTGTTGTCATCCTTCATCCAGTTTTCAATCCAGGCGCATATATTATTACTGTGTCCAATTTGTTTTATTTTGTACACCAACCTCTTGTGTGGAACCGTATCAAAAGCCTTTGCAAAATCTAAGTACTCCACATCAACTGCATTACCCTGGTCTAAATTCCTACTGACCTCCTCAAAGAAACAAATACGGTTAGTTTGGCATGATCTATACCTCATAAATCCATGCTGACTATTACTAATAATTTTGTTTTCCATTAGGTATTCCTGGATATTATCCCGTATTAAACCTTCAAGTAGTTTCCCCACTATTGAAGTCAGGCTTAAAGGTCTGTTATTCCCCGGTTGTGATCTAGCTGCCTTTTTAAATATAGGCACCACATCTGCTTTACGCCAATCTTGTGGTACTGAGCCTGTGGAACTGGAGTCCTTGAATATTAAATGTAATGGTTTGGCTATTACTGAACTTATCTCCTTGAGAACTCTTGGATGTATGCCATCGGGCCAGGTGCCTTATTTTCATTATTTTTTTCAAGCTGCTTATGAACTTCTTCCTCAGTTAACCAATTGTTCATTATTATGGAGGTTGTGGCTTCCTCCTGCGGCACTACTATTGAAATTGATTCTTCCCTGGTACACACGGAGGCAAATAATTTTTGCATTTTCCTTAACTTCAATAATCTGCCTGCCCATCTCACACTGAAAGGGTCCTATATTTTCCTCTCTCATGTTTTTGTTATTAAGATACTTAAAGAACATTTTAGGGTTGATTTTACTTTCTATTGCAATCATTTTTTCATTATCCATTTTTGCTAATTTGATTACCCTTTTGCAATTTTTGTTACATTATTTATAATTCTGATACGATGCCTCCGTCCCCTTCTGACTTAAAGAATGTAAACGCCTTCCACTTCTTGTCCATTTCCTCCTCTACCTGTTTATTTAGCCACATTGGTTTTGACTTATTTCTTTTATTCTTATTTCCCAAGGGTATACACGGATAAGTGTGCTATTCTAACAATGTTTTAAAGACTGACCATTTGTCTTCTACATTTTTCCCTTCAAAAACATAATCCCAATGTATTACATGTAGATTAGACCTTAGTTTATTAAAATCTGCCTTTCTAAAGATTAAGGGGGCTATGCACTAAGCAGTGATAAGTCATCTTAAGAGCGCAAAGTGCTCTTAGAACGTGGTGTTCCGCCGAGCGCTATTCACTAAGCCGCGCAAACAGACACTTTGCGCTCTAAAAACTGACTTTTTTCAAGAAATTTTTCAAAGTCCAACTTTTCTCGTACGATCAGCTGTTTGCGCTGAATCCTGCCCTTCTGCGGGATTCACTAAGCAACGCAAACTTATCGTACGCGAAAGTTGTGCTGAATAAAGCTCACCAGCTAAAGGCAGGTGATAAAAAAGCTGGACATTGAAAAATGTCTTTGTTTACATTTTTGCAGGCGCAACGCCCATACAACAGGCCAACGGGTGTCAACGGCTGACCCCGCGGGGGTCCCTGAGGGAAGCCGGGGGTCCCGCGGGTGTCCCCGGCTGACCAAGCGGGGGTGCCACGGGAGTGCGGGGTACCCGCGGGCCTGCCATACCAATGTTGTGCCTCCAAAAAAAAAAAAAAAATTCTAACTAAATAAACCCCCCTAACACATACAATACAGTAATGGGAAAAATTACTATTATCCACATATGGATAATAATGCATTTGCCCATTTATACATATAAATCACAATAAATGCAGTAAATACATATTACACTTACCTTTTCCAGGCACCCACGATGAAGGCCGTCTTCATCCTCATCTTCATACTGCCCATGTCCCCTTCTAAGCTGCGAAACATACTAAACAATCAAAATAGCCAATGTAATGTCCCCTAACCCCTTAATCACCTTAGCGGTCATTAACCACTATAGTCATTAAGGGGTTACCCCACCCTCACCCACCACTCGGGAGGCCTATACACCCTCCTCCACTACCCACCCGTGAGGCCTAACCACCCACTACCCCAGAAGGCCTACCCAGCCTGGCTTGGGGACATTACCCTCTTCCCCCCACCCCCATTAAACACAATTAACAGCACTATATTTAATAAACACTACATAACCCACCCCCTGTGCCCCCCCATAAATACCTGATTTATTCTTTTACATACAGGGTTAATACCCCAGGCCCACGGGAGTACCCAGTGGCCCTGACGGGTGTCTGTAGACCTCACAGTAGCCCAGCACAAGGTTTCAAACAGGGTCTGGAGGCCTACGGGTGGTCCCCGCCAGGTGCCGTGGTCCACCAGGTGGTCTCCGTGGGTCACCATGGGCCACAATGGGGTCTCCACGGGTAGGCCCTCGGGTGTCTGGGGGGCCCCGGGTCAGACCCACAGATGTCTGAGGGGCCTTGGGTGGTTCCCACGGGGGTCTGGTGGCCCACGGGTTGTCCCTACAGGTCCGCGGTGCCCCTACAGATGGGGCCACCGGTTCTTCCCCATAGGTGTCCTCCGTGGACACGCCAACCTGGTACCCGTGAGCATCCGAGGAGACTTCAGGTGGTCTCAAGAGGTCCCCGCAGACCTGAGGAACCAACCCTATATGTAAAAAAAATAAACCTGTCCTATAAATTTAAATACATAAATACTCCCCCCTCCCCCCACACACATACAGTACAGTAATGTGCAAAATAACTATTATCCAGATATGGATAATAGATTATTTGCCATTATGAAACACATAAAACATGCATACTGTACATAAAAACATGAAATCTTAATCTGAAAATCACCACATTGCATCTTACAATTAAACCAGCAGCACTTTAAAAAAAAAATGATATCTCCTCTCCCAACAAACCAGCAGCTAGACAAATGTATATCAAATGTCACACAATTGCATTGAGTGTGTACATGATGCAATTAATCTGTGCATCATGTAACACTATGCAAAATCAATTTCAAAATAAAATACACTATGAACAACAACATACAATGCCATCAACAAAATCAAATAGAAACTAAGCAAGTAAACATAAATACATTTACCATCAATCAATTAATCAATTTCCTAAATCAATTACAATACAATCCAAATCAATTATACAATTCACTATTCAATTCCTAAATCCAAACCATTGACAAAATAATTGTACTTCAAAGTAACCACCATCATACAAATCTAACTACCAGAAAAAAAGCCATTATTCAAAAGCAAGCCCCTGAAATATACTCCTGCAAAGAGCATTGAAAATTACATGTAACTAAATAAAAATTAAATTACACACACAACAATGTAGACATCAAGCAGCTAAATACATTTGAAATACATGAAAAAAACATAAACATTAGCAAATCAATCTTTTATTTTCCTGGTATGTCTATCATATATATAGACATAACATACAGGGCAATAAAAGAGCATAAAAAACAATGCATTTCCATCCAAAAAATCACATACAATACACCCATTCAGTGTCCCTGAATGTATGTATATCCATAGGGACATAGATCAATTATGGGGCATTAAATGGGGGGGAGGGGGGTACCACATAAATAAATAATCAAAAAAACCTGTAAAAGTTAAAATAATAAACTTTTCTTTTGTTTACTTACCATTAGATGCCCACTCACCGAAATCCAGGGGATACCGGAAGCTCTCGAACCAATCCAAAGGTAATCATTAAATAATAAACCATTATAATCCACGTCTGTGTCTTCTTTCTTCTATTTGTAATCCATTGTGTCAGTCTTGGGGTTTTCTTTTCTTCTTTGGGGTCTTCTCCGTCTTCTCTGATTGGCTGAAGCAAAGTCTCTGTCACATGGTCTACCAGAGCCAATCAGAGTTGGGATTTTGTTCCCACGCTCTGATTGGCTACCGTACCATACCATGTGTCGCCGGCCATCTTTTTTTTGATGACCTCATAGCGGCTAACCACTAAGGTAATGAAGGGGTTTACTACCAGTGCCATGTTTATTGTGGGTAGCGGGGGTGGGCGCAGGTGGTATTTAGCCCATGGTGGGTGTCTGTGCCATGCAGGAGGCTTGCGGGGGGAGTTAAGCCATTCATTACCATAGCGGTTAATACCACTAAGGTAATAAATGTGGTTAAAAATATAGGGGAAATTGGGTAGGGAAAGTGGTTCTTGCTACGGTTTGATAGGTGAGTGAAAGGTGCCTGGGACTAATGAATGCAAAAAAACACTGGTCTTGCAAGGACAAGAACAGAAAGAGGCCCCCGTTTTCTAGCACTCTTTCAAATAATGAATGAATGAATTAAAATATAACCTTTATTGGATATAAAAGTAAAATATGGTGACACATTAAACGTGAGGCCTCTGCAACAAAAAAACTTACCTGGATTCAGACGCAGTATTTGTCTCCATTGACGTGACATCACAGGCATCAAAAGACGCCGTGACCCGGACCCAGGAGCGTCATTTGACGCAGTGGTAAAGATAGGAGAAGGCGGGGTAGTGAGCTCCTTAGCAGGCAGAAAGGGGCTCGCAGCTGTAAAAGTTTGCGCTCCCCTGCCGTAGTATACAGAGTGTATCTATTGACACACATATGAATACCTAATGATATAATATTGATGCACCCATTATACAGTAGGTTCTGAATATATCTAATACCAAGTATAGTATCAGCTTCATCAGATATGAACATAAAGGGCTAATAGTAATAGCCCCTGTGTCAAATTAGCAGATTCCTATTCATATGTACTGATGCAGCGGCCGTTATTTGAACACTTCACGCGTCATGTACTGTACTTCGGAATCCCGATTTGAAACCGCAGGATGAATTCCAGCCTTCCCGCACTAAGTTGCGAGCGTGGCGAGTGCAGAAAAATGAATTTTAGTGTTCTGGCTATTAAAACTATGAAATTGACACAGTAGCACAGTAGCACAGTAGCACAGAACTATACACATTACAATTCATCCATTTTATTGCAAACGAAGAAACAGAATCCATGAAATTCAAACAAAACATCCGCAATAAGCGAGGGTGCCTGGGGCGATTGGCCGCGTTCATGCTCCGTGGGGAACATCGGAGAACTAAAAATCGGCGCCGAGATGTGTTCGAATAAGGGCCGCTGCATCAGTAATCTAAACTCAGATTTGTGGGATGTATGTATGTATGATGTATGTATGTATGTATAGTGAACCTCAACCCTATATTAAAATTCTGATTAGCTTAAATAGCTTATGGCGGTGCACATACAGAAGACTCCCAATTGTTTGGAGTTATAGAATAGAGAGCTCTGTATAGCAAATAATTAACCCACTGTTGTCACAGTTTATGATTCTGACTGATTGAACACAGTGCTGTATAATACAGTTCCAAGTACTGGGCTGGTGGTAACAGGTTCAGATAGGAGAGCCCTGTGTAACAAATAATTAACCCCTATTAGTCACTGTTGCCACAGTTTACTATTCCATGTAGTGGAGCATAAATTTGTTTGGTAATATTTGCAGCACTAAGTTAGCGATTACAGGTTCATATATTCCAATGACGCCACCGTTTTGTTTTGTTGTTGAAACACACCAATTGTGAATGTTACTATAATAGTTCAACTTGTAAGTTGTGATTTGCTGTTAAGCAGTTTGATGCACTGCCTGGGCTTATCTGGCAACTGGTAGTGCCTATTTCAAAAATCTTGGCTTGTATAAAACTCGATCCAGCGCAGCATTATTGCCCGCTACTTATATATATAATAATTCATTCTGTCGAGGAGATACATTGTGGCGCCGCCCGGCTGTGCAGTAAGATCGCAGAGAGATCGCACTATGGTAGCGTCATAGGTATGCACCACGCATAACGCATGTTTCCTGACTTAGAATGACACTTCTTCAAGGTGGCCCCGCCTCTTGGTAAGTACCTTGCCTTATGTAGGAGATGGTTGACAAGGCAATACAGTAGCCCCGTTCGCTTCAGTTCCACTGAGTGTGCTAAGTGCAATAATACAGTCAGTAGGAGTTATGTTAATCAAAAGATTTATTAGGTGATCAGCATCACATTGCTGCTCCTCGTAAGTTTTGGTCATTTGCCTATCACATGTCTTCAGAGGTTTTCTGAATACCATGATAACTACACTGTCAAAACTGGCGGCATTACATGCCAAGTGAGACGTTTTATGAAGGCTACTAGCATAGGTCCCTATGTCACTGATGTTGGGGGTTTGAACCAGAAAGTTCAGCAAGTCCAAAAGTTTAATCCTATGTGTTTCGCTTTACAGCTTCTTCATACATAAAGGGTTAAATGACGCAATAATAGATCCGATATGTGATGTGTTGTTACATTTGAGGACAATGTGGTATATTGAATGAGGGTGTCTAGTTGCTAAAGTGAGTTTGGGGTGTGGTGCCATATATTATGTCCCCATAGTCTATAATTGGCATCAGCATCTGCTGTGCGATGTGCTTTCTGATCAGAGGGCATAGGGAGGATTTATTCCTATAAAGTAGACGTGGTTTGGCATAGGTTTTGGATGTCAAGGTATCAATGTGCAACCCAAATTTTAAATGGGAGTCAAACCATATGCCCAGATTTTCAACTGGTGACAGGGGCTACGATGGTGTTAGAGTTGGTTCTGATCTGAAGCTCCAACATTGGTAGCTTTAGAAATTTAGCCTTTGTCCCAAATGCAATTGTTACAGTCCTGTCACTGTTAAAAAAAATAGTTTGTTTTGGGAAATCCAGTTTTCAAGATTCAAAAAAAGATTGAAGTACGTGTCCAAGGTCAGAGAGGCAATCAATGTGTGCATATAAGATTGTCATTTGCATACATGTGTATTGAAGCTCCCTTACAAGCTGTAGGTAGATCAATGACAAAGACTGAGAAGAGTAGGGGTCCCTGAACAGAGCCATTTGGGACACCGCAGTTAATATCCAAGTGGTTGGAGCTAGAACCAGAAATAGAGACATATTGGGATTTACCCGATAGGTATGAGTGAAACCAGTTTAAAGCATGTTTACCTGATCCAGAGCATTGAAGTTTGTTTAGCATGATAGCATGATCAACAGTATCAAAAGCCTTTGCAAAATCTAGGAATATTGCACCAGTAAGTTGTTCCATTCCACACTGGATCTCATTGCAAACTTTTAGGAGGGTAGTTACTGTGAAGTGTTTGGGGCGAAAGCCAGATTGGAATTGGCTATGGAAATTTATCTTGGTATAGTATTCGCCTAATTGGGTATGAACACATTTTTCCATTACTTTGGATAGTATTCGGAGAGGAGAGATTGGCCTGTAGTTTGAAACAGTGTTTTTGCCCCAATTTTTGAAGACTGGGACAACTCTGGCTTTTTTCCAGGTCTTAAGGATATGGCCTGCAGACAAAATAGAGTTGATGAGGGAAGCAAGCGGTTTGGCAATGTCTGAGGCAACAAGTCGTAGGAACTTTGATTGCTTATTTGGAACATTGGCAGCTTAGTTTTCATTTGAGGAGCGCTTGTGTAATTTCCTCTCCAGATAGTAGGACAAATTGAAAATTTTGGGCAATGTTGGGAGATGGTGAAACTATAGGGGTTCTCCCTGATGAAGATAAGTGTTTGTAGTTTGGGTTGTGTTTTGCTTATAGGGAAGTAGCACACCCCACAAAGTATTAATTGAATGCGTTTGCAATGTCAGTGGGATTTGTCAGAGTAATACTGTATAATCCTTAATGATATTAGATGATTGTTGATGGCTAGAAGGCTGGACTGCATTGTTGATGACCTTCCAGAAGTTAGATGGATTTGATATATTCTGGTGAAGATTATCAATGTAGTATTGGGCTTTTGCGTGTCTTTTTTGCCTTGTGCATGTATTCTGTGTATTAATATCTGTAGTTATTAATATCCTTGGTAGTTTCAGTTACTTTGTAGCTTTTCCACAGGGCAACCTTAAAAGTGCTATAAGGTCGGTTGTAATGAGGATATTGGGTATGGGCCAGGAGGGAGGAGTTTGTAGTGGCTTGAGAGAGTAACATTTCAATAAGGCCACAGTAAATAGCAGACTTGAGATAAGTAGCAGGTTCAATATAACAAAGGTACATCACTTTGCATGAAGTTGTGGTTAGCCAAGTAGTGTGTATAATTGAGTAGACAGCAGATATATGCCTTTTGCTGGCCACTTATGCTGCATTTGGCAGTGTTAAGGTCTGTTAAGGAATTACAGAGGGATTTGGTGGATGTGAGAGGCAGTTGTGTGCAGACAAGTGTTGGGAGAGGCAGCAGTAAATTAAGTGCTCAGTGAGGTTTATTGTGCAGTCTAACAAGCATGGGATAATAGTGTGCTCAGATAAGCACACCGTTTGTTGCTTTGTACAGTATAGAAGAATTTGCAGAAAGATACACCTCTAGTCCAACTGAAATCTAACTACATATTCACTTAAAGATTCCCACTTTATGATACACAAACCCTGTTCATGGGAACCAGTTTCAGGGAATACGATCAATCACATTGTTCACAGGTGTGAATGTTAGTCCCCGATGTGTCCATCCTTAATAATAAAGGAGCAGGGGGAAACCCGGGCGCTCCCTCAAAGATGTATGACCGGGGACATATAAACAAATAATTACAACCTTGACAACATGTACAAGGGTCCCCTCAGTTTCGTCGTCTCGTCCTGTGGCTCTGACCCCAATAGGATCTATCCAGAATCCTTGTTAGTACAGGGATACAGAAAAGAAGGGGGAGCACAGGGTGAGGAACCCTACTATGGTATGTTTAGCCTCTAATAGATGATGATGGGTGTAATAAAAGTATATAAAAACACTTACACTGCCTTGTGTAAATGCTATCACAACAAGGTATCTTTACGTTTTTCTTTCCTTTTCCTCTGCTGGAAAGGTTTTTTCTCTCCTCATGTCTGGTTCTCTTCTTACGTTCGCCGACAGCTCACAGTTGTAGTATCCCCCTCAGAGCAAATAGACATAAAAACAGATATGTAAGGGAAAAGAATACACGTGGTGTTGATAAATCTCAGACTTTAATAATTAAAAAGCAACCAAAGCTGCAATCACTTTATTAATAATAAAGCATGAAAAATGCCTAAAATAAGTATAACATAATAAAAACAATTAGGAAATAAAAATAAATAATATAACTGAAAAAAATCTTTACATAATTTTAAAAGATATGGTGAGAAACAGCCCAAGTTTTAAACTCCACATGCAATTCCACAGAAGAGATGAGCTCATGACTGGTATTTTGATTTTTTTTTTTTTAAATCCAAAGGGTTTTGGTATACAAGGTTCTGTTATGTTCTTATTCCACACACCTGGTTTTGCCCATTTCTAGTTATGATGTAAGGCACCTGTTACTATGGGGGCTATGCACTAAGCAGTGATAAGTCGTTTTAAGAACGCAAAGTGCTCTTAGAACGTGATGTTCCGCCAAACACGATTCACTAAGCCACGCAAACAGGCACTTTGCGTTCTTAAACTGACTTTTTCCTGGAAAGTCCAACTTTGCTCGTACGATAACCTGTTTGCGTTCAATTCTGCCCTTCTCCGGGATTCACTAAGCTATGCAAACTTATCGTACGCGAAAGTTGCATTCAAAAAAGCTTGCCAGCTAAAGGCAGGTGATAAATAAGCTGGACTTTGAAAAATTTCTTTGTTTACATTTGTGCATGCGCAACACCCATACAACAGGCCGGCGGGTGTCCCCGGCTGACCCCGCGAGGGTCCCCGGCTCACCAAGCGGGGTCCCCGTGGGAGTCCGGGAATCACCGTGGGAGTCCGGGGGTCCCCGCAGGAGTCCAGGGGTCCCCGCGGAAGTCCCGGGGAACACGCGGGCCTGCGGTATCAATGTTTTACCACCAAAAAAAAAAACAATATTTCTAACTAAATACACCCCCTAACACATACAATACAGTAATGGGCAAAATTACTATTATCCACATATGGATAATAATGCATTTGCCCATTTAAAATACATACGCCCCCTAACACATACAATAAAGTAATGGGCAAAATTACTATTATCCACATATGGATAATAATGCATTTGCCCATTTAAAATACATATAAATTACGATAAATACAGTAAATACATATTACACTTACCTTTTCCAGGCACCCACGGTAAAGGCAGTCTTCATCCTCATCTTCATCCTGCCCATGTCTCTCCAGTGCTGCAAAACATACACAACAATCAAAATAGCCAATGTAATGTCCCCTAACCCCTTAATCACCTTAGCGGTCATTAACCGCTACAGTCATTAAGGGGTTAACCCACCCTCACCCACCACTCGGGAGGCCTAAATATACTCCCCCACTACCCATCCCGTGAGGCCTAACCACCCTCACCCACTAACCCAGGCGGGAGGCCTACCCACATACCCTTGGGGCCAATACCCCCTTCCCCCACCCCAGTACCCACAAGAAAAACAATACACAGCCCCACAATAAACATCATTATATTTATTCAATACATAACCCACCCCCTGTGCCCCCCCCATAAATGCATGATTTATTATTTTACATACAGGGTTAATACCCAAGGCCCACGGGAATCCCCGGTGGCCCTGATGGGTGTCCGTACACCTCACATTAGCCCAGCACCATGTTTCAAACAGGGTCTGGAGGCCTACGGGTGGTCCCCATCAGGCGCTGTGGTCCACCAGGTGGTCTCCGCTGGTCACCGTGGGCCACAATGGGGTCTCCACGGGTAGGCCCGTGGCTGCCTGGGGGGCCCAGGGTCAGACCCACAGGTGTCCGAGGGGCCTCGGGTGGTTCCCACGGGGATCTGGGGGCCCACGGGTGGTCCCTACGGGTCCGCGGTTCCCCCAACAGACGTGGGGCACCGGTTCTTCCCCGCAGGTATCCCCCATGGACACCTCCAGTCTGGTACCCGTGGAAAGCCCGAGGAGACCTCAGGTGGTCTCCAGAGGTCCCCCACAGACCAAAAGGAAACAACCCTTTACGTAAAAAAAATAAACCTGACCTATACATTAAATACATCAACCCCCCCCCCCCTCAACACATACAGTACAATAATGTGCAAAATAACTATTATCCAGATATGGATAATAGATTATTTGCCCATTATTAAACACATTAAGTAGCATAATAAAACAAATAAAGTTCTACCAACTACATCAATATGAAGCCCCTTCGCCAGAAAATTGCCTGTGTCCTCCGTTGCTAACAAAATACATAGCCAATACATAGCAAATACATTCTGCTATCAATTAACCCCTTAATCACCTTATCGGTTGCTAACCTCAAAGGTAATTAAGGGGTTAAGCCACCCTGGCCCGATACCCACCCTGCCCCCATTAATTTATACAGTGGGATATATATATATATATATATATATATATATATATATATATATATATATATATATATACATACATATATATATAAAACAAAATAGAAAGCAACCTTTCAAAAAGCACACGGGCATATCAAGAAAGTGTAAACAATGAATTTATTATAGTGGGTTAAAACAAGGGACGAAAATTAAAAGAGGAGGGGGACTCACATCTACCAGACATTTATACCTAGAGGCAAATTTCAACACCAGATTCAAAAAACACAAGAAGCTCTAAGTTGAGCATACATGTGTATCATTTGCACACACTGCAGATTAGTGCATATCCAGCAAAGAATCACTTGTTGTTTGTAAACAGATAACTGCAGAAAGTGGGGGCATTAGTAGCACAAGTATCAATGTTGTATATACATCACCACTTAAAGCATCGGTGTCAAGATCAAAAATAAAGAATGACCATAGCCTCTTGTCAGGAAAGAACGGTAGGGGTCCCACTCCACAGATTCCCACTCCAACGTGTTTCGACTAAAATGGTCTTCTTCGGGGAGTAGTAAGGGGAGGAATGAGCTAGTATATATAGGGAGAGTCTAACACCAGAATTCGCGCCAAACACATTCAAATAATAAACAGCTGAAAGAGATTACTAAGGTGTAGCTACATCATATAGGTCTACGTTAGTATTGCTGACCTTCTTATTGGTCTAGCATAGTCAGATTGCATTGTCCGTGTCATCCCGTATGCAAATCGGGATTGACACATGTGACGTCATTACGTGCTGCGCATCGTTGTGTATTGTTGTCATAGCAACTACAAAGCATGTACAGCGCGGCGGCAGGCCGGGGAGAGAAGGAGGGAAAAGCCACAGTCAGATGATACTGAGTATTTTGTCCCGTGAGCAAATCGGAAAATGACGCATGTGACGTAATCACGCATTGCGTGTCAATGGCGTGCGGCAGTCATGGCAACCCCTTTATTGTTGTACCTTTGCATCTAGGTATAAATGTCTGGTAGATGTGAGTCCCCCTCCTCTTTTACATTTCGTCCCTTGTTTTTAACCCACTATAATAAATTCATTGTTTACACTTTCTTCGTATGCCCGTGTGCTTTTTGTAAAGTTGCTTTCTCTGTTGCTATATAATTATCTCAACCTTTAGCACCACTGTCTAGTACTATTATACTATACATAGACAGTTTTCGGATACCAGTGATTTATTGTGTCGAGGTGGTATTCTTTTGTGTATTTCAACATATATATATATATATATATACACTGGCGACACACTTTATTCGAGCTTGGCTAGTCCCACGAATTCGGGTATACCCGGGTGTATTGAGGTTTGTGACTGTTTTCTGCCCGAGTGCATTGAGGTATTTTCCAAGCAGGGATTGAAGCATTTTATTCCCGCTGGCTGCAATAATGCACAGTATATATATATATACTGCATTACAATTCATGAATTTATGCCATCTGGTAGACACGCGAAGCATTGCAGCCTATTAAATCCTAATCATTATCATTTAACAGATCAGCCGCCCATCAGCCAGGCATGAACCCAGGCTGGGAAGGCAAATGCAACGGGGCTTGTCAGAGGTGAGGAGTGGCGCATTCCAGGTATCTGCCAGGTACATACCGGGTATTTGCACGAATAAAGTGTGTCGGTGCAGTATATATATATATATATATATATATATATATATATATATATATATATATATATATATATATATATATATATATACATACATACATGTAGAGGTATCAGTACCGTGTTAGCCGAGCTTCAATAATCAAAAAAATAAATAGATGATACCGTTCTGTGGCTAACGAAATGCTTTTATTTGTGCGAGCTTTCGAGATACACTGATCTCTTCTTCCGGCGATGTTACCAGTTTTATTAATATGCCTGTGACGATAGCTTTCCACAGGCTTATTAATATTACACAAAAATAATTGGGTTTGAACTGAACGAGGCTTAAGATATAATAAATTGTATTTATTCCTTAGAATAAAATTTTATTATTTTATTATTTTTTTATTATTTTATTATTTTATTATTTTATAATTTTATTATTCTTTTATTTTTTTATTTTTTTGATTATTGAAGCTCGGCTAACACGGTACTGATACCTTTTTATATATATATATATATATATATATATATATATATATATATATATATATATATATACTGTCTCGGCCGAGTTTATTCTAACACTTACCCGGTCTCGGCCGCGACAGATACCGGGCGCGCGCCGAGGTATCCCGTGTGCGCGCCGGAGCCTCGGAGGATCGGTCCTCCGATCGGGGATTCCCCCTCCCCTCTCCGGGTCTGCCAGTACCCCCGGAGCCCCCCACCGCCATCCCCCACATTACAGCAACCCAGGGCTCCCTCGGGGATATCCTCCTTTCCAGCGTAGTTCAAATGCAGGAATCAGGGCCAGATGGGGTGTCCACTTCTTCCTCACTTCTTTTGAACTTCCTTTTAAACTTCAGTTGTTCAGTAGTCATGCCACTTATAATGGGCCACTTGGATATGGGCTGCAAGCAGACTAGCTGTTCTGGGTTTATATAGGCCTAAAAAGTCACCTGACAGTGTTGTTCTGTCTGCTTAATTAGCACATCTGAGGCACATTCAAACAAATGGTTTTCTACACAGGGTGTTCCCTGCCTAGGTGGCAACACTTAATTTGATTAGGGGTAGACAGAAAACAGCATTCAGAGATGGTTTTTACCTAGCATTGGATCACTTGCATATACTATATAATACACACAGCAAAGGCTTCAATGATGATTTAGAGATGGTTTTTACCTAGCATTGGATCACTTGCATATACTATATAATACACACAGCAAAGGCTTCAATGATGATTTAGAGATGGTTTTTACCTAGCATTGGATCACTTGCATATACTATATAATACACACAGCAAAGGCTTCAATGATGATTTAGAGATGGTTTTTACCTAGCATTGGATCACTTGCATATACTATAATGAGGATATTGGGTATGGGCCAGGAGGGAGGAGTTTGTAGTGGCTTGAGAGAGTAACATTTTAATAAGGCCACAGTAAATAGCAGACTTGAGATAAGTAGCAGGTTCAATATAACAAAGGTACATCACTTTGCATGAAGTTGTGGTTAGCCAAGTAGTGTGTGTAATTGAGTAGACAGCAGATATATGCCTTTTGCTGGCCACTTATGCTGCATTTAGCAGTGTTAGGGTCTGTTAAGGAATTACAGAGGGATTTGGGGGATGTGAGAGGCAGTTGTGTGCAGACAAGTGTTGGAAGAGGCCGCAGTAAATTAAGTGCTCAGTGAGGTTTATTGTGCAGTCTAACAAGCATAGGATAATAGTGTGCTCAGATAAGCACACCGTTTGTTGCTTTGTATAGAAGAATTTGCAGAAAGATCCACCTCTAGTCCAACTGAAATCTAACTACATATTCACTTAAAGATTCCCACTTTATGATACACAAACCCTGTTCATGGGAACCAGTTTCAGGGAATACGATCAATCACATTGTTCACAGGTGTGAATGTTAGTCCCCGATGTGTCCATCCTTAATAATAAAGGAGCAGGGGGAAACCCGGGCACTATCTCAAAGATGTATGACCGGGGACATATAAACAAATAATTACAACCTTGACAACATGTACAAGGGTCCCCTCAGTTTGTCGTCTCGTCCTGTGGCTCTGACCCCAATAGGATCTATCCAGAATCCTTGTTAGTACAGGGATACAGAAAAGAAGGGGGAGCACAGGGTGAGGAACCCTACTATGGTATGTTTAGCCTCTAATAGATGATGATGGGTGTAATAAAAGTATATAAAAACACTTACACTGCCTTGTGTAAATGCTATCACAACAAGGTATCTTTACGTTTTTCTTTCCTTTTCCTCTGCTGGAAAGGTTTTTTCTCTCCTCATGTCTGGTTCTCTTCTTACGTTCGCCGACAGCTCACAGTTGTAGTATCCCCCTCAGAGCAAATAGACATAAAAACAGATATGTAAGGGAAAAGAATACACGTGGTGTTGATAAATCTCAGACTTTAATAATTAAAAAGCAACCAAAGCTGCAATCACTTTATTAATAATAAAGCATGAAAAATGCCTAAAATAAGTATAAAATAATAAAAACAATTAGGAAATAAAAATAAATAATATAACTGAAAAAAATCTTTACATAATTTTAAAAAATATGGTGAGAAACAGCCCAAGTTTTAAACTCCACATGCAATTCCACAGAAGAGATGAGCTCATGGCCTGGTATTTTGATTTTTTTTTTTTTTTTTTAAATCCAAAGGGTTTTGGTATACAAGGTTCTGTTATGTTCTTATTCCACACACCTGGTTTTGCCCATTTCTAGTTATGATGTAAGGCACCTGTTACTATGGGGGCTATGCACTAAGCAGTGATAAGTCGTTTTAAGAATGCAAAGTGCTTTTAAAACGTGATGTTCCGCCAAACACGATTCACTAAGCCACGCAAACAGGCACGTTGCGTTCTTAAACTGACTTTTTCCTGGAAAGTCCAACTTTGCTCGTACGATAACCTGTTTGCGTTCAATTCTGCCCTTCTCCGGGATTCACTAAGCTATGCAAACTTATCGTACGCGAAAGTTGCGTTCAAAAAAGCTTGCCACCTAAAGGCAGGTGATAAAAAAGCTGGACTTTGAAAAATTTCTTTGTTTACATTTGTGCATGCGCAACACCCATACAACAGGCCGGCGGGTGTCCCCGGCTGACCCCGCTGGGGTCCCCGGCTCACCAAGCGGGGTCCCCGTGGGAGTCCGGGAATCCCCGTGGGAGTCCCGGGGAACACGCGGGCCTGCGGTATCAATGTTTTACCACCAAAAAAATAAACAATATTTCTAACTAAATACACCCCCCTCCCCCCGCCCCCTAACACATACAATACAGTAATGGGCAAAATTACTATTATCCACATATGGATAATAATGCATTTGCCCATTTAAAATACATATAAATTACGATAAATACAGTAAATACATATTACACTTACCTTTTCCAGGCACCCACGGTAAAGGCAGTCTTCATCCTCATCTTCATCCTGCCCATGTCTCTCCAGTGCTGCAAAACATACACAACAATCAAAATAGCCAATGTAATGTCCCCTAACCCCTTAATCACCTTAGCGGTCATTAACCGCTACAGTCATTAAGGGGTTAACCCACCCTCACCCACCACTCGGGAGGCCTAAATACCCTCCCCCACTACCCATCCCGTGAGGCCTAACCACCCTCACCCACTAACCCAGACTGGAGGCCTACCCACATACCCTTGGGGCCAATACCCCCTTCCCCCACCCCCAGTACCCACAAGAAAAACAATACACAGCCCCACAATAAACATCATTATATTTATTCAATACATAACCCACCCCCTGTGCCCCCCCATAAATGCATGATTTATTATTTTACATACAGGGTTAATACCCAAGGCCCACGGGAATCCCCGGTGGCCCTGATGGGTGTCCGTACACCTCACATTAGCCCAGCACCATGTTTCAAACAGGGTCTGGAGGCCTACGGTTGGTCCCCGTCAGGCGCTGTGGTCCACCAGGTGGTCTCCGCTGGTCACCGTGGGCCACAATGGGGTCTCCACGGGTAGGCCCGTGGCTGCCTGGGGGGCCCAGGGTCAGACCCACAGGTGTCCGAGGGGCCTTGGGTGGTTACCACGGGGGTCTGGGGGCCCACGGGTGGTCCCTACGGGTCCGCGGTACCCCCAACAGACGTGGGCCACCGGTTCTTCCCCGCAGGTATCCCCCGTGGACACCTCCAGTCTGGTACCCGTGGAAAGCCCGAGGAGACCTCAGGTGGTCTCCAGAGGTCCCCCACAGACCAAAAGGAACCAACCCTTTATGTAAAAAAAATAAACCTGACCTATACATTAAATACATCAACCCCCCCCCCCTCAACACATACAGTACAATAATGTGCAAAATAACTATTATCCAGATATGGATAATAGATTATTTGCCCATTATTAAACACATTAAGTAGCATAATAAAACAAATAAAGTTCTACTAACTACATAAATATGAAGCCCCTTCGCCAGAAAATTGCCTGTGTCCTCCGTTGCCAACAAAATACATAGCCAATACATAGCAAATACATTCTGCTATCAATTAACCCCTTAATCACCTTATCGGTTGCTAACCTCAAAGGTAATTAAGGGGTTAAGCCACCCTGGCCCGATACCCACCCTGCCCCCATTAATTTATACAGTGGGATATATATATATATATATATATATATATATATATAAATAAATAAATATATATATACATATATATATAAAACAAAATAGAAAGCAACCTTTCAAAAAGCACACGGGCATATCAAGAAAGTGTAAACAATGAATTTATTATAGTGGGTTAAAACAAGGGACGAAAATTAAAAGAGGAGGGGGACTCACATCTACCAGACATTTATACCTAAAGGCAAATTTCAACACCAGATTCAAAAAACACAAGAAGCTCTAAGTTGAGCATACATGTGTATCATTTGCACACACTGCAGATTAGTGCATATCCAGCAAAGAATCACTTGTTGTTTGTGAACAGATAACTGCAGAAAGTGGGGGCATTAGTAGCACAAGTATCAATGTTGTATATACATCACCACTTAAAGCATCGGTGTCAAGATCAAAAATAAAGAATGACCATAGCCTCTTGTCAGGAAAGAACGGTAGGGGTCCCACTCCACAGACTCCCACTCCAACGTGTTTCGACTAAAATGGTCTTCTTCGGGGAGTAGTGAGGGGAGGAATGAGCTAGTATATATAGGGAGAGTCTAACACCAGAATTCGCGCCAAACACATTCAAATAATAAACAGCTGAAAGAGATTACTAAGGTGTAGCTACATCATATAGGTCTACGTTAGTATTGCTGACCTTCTTATTGGTCTAGCATAGTCAGATTGCATTGTCCGTGTCATCCCGTATGCAAATCGGGATTGACACATGTGACGTCATTACGTGCGGCGCATCGTTGTGTATTGTTGTCATAGCAACTACAAAGCGTGTACAGCGCGGCGGCAGGCCGGGGAGAGAAGGAGGGAAAAGACACAGTCAGATGACACTGAGTATTTTGTCCCGTGAGCAAATCGGAAAATGACGCACGTGACTTAATCACGCATTGCGTGTCAATGGCGTGCGGCAGTCATGGCAACCCCTTTATTGTTGTACCTTTGCCTCTAGGTATAAATGTCTGGTAGATGTGAGTCCCCCTCCTCTTTTAATTTTCGTCCCTTGTTTTTAACCCACTATAATAAATTCATTGTTTACACTTTCTTTGTATGCCCGTGTGCTTTTTGTAAAGTTGCTTTCTCTGTTGCTATATAATTATCTCAACCTTTAGCACCACTGTCTAGTACTATTATACTATACATAGACAGTTTTTGGACAACAGTGATTTATTGTGTCGAGGTGGTATTCTTTTGTGTATTTCAACATATGTATATATATATATATATATATATTTATATATATATATATATATATATATATATATATATATATACTGTCGCGGCCGAGTTTATTCTAACACTTACCCGGTCTCGGCCGCGACAGATACCGGGCGCGCGCCGAGGTATCCCGTGCGCGCGCCGGACCCTCGGAGGATCGGTTCTCCGATTGGGGATTCCCCCTCCCCTCTCCGGGTCTGCCGGTACCCCCGGAGCCCCCCACCGCCATCCCCCACATTACAGCAACCCAGGGCTCCCTCGGGGAGCCCTGGGCATGCGCGCACGCTCCCGATGAAGCGTGACCGCGCATCGATGACGCTTGAGGCTCGAGCCGAGTTAGAATAAAGTGTGCCGCCTCTAGAATAAAGTGTGCCGCCTCTGTATATATATATACATATAGGAACCAGGAGAAGAAAAATTAGGAGTAGTGCCAAAGGATAACAAAAAACTGACCAATAAAGCTGTGAAGACCTGGTGAACCATATACTAATAGGAGTAAGAAAATTAAAAATAGTAGCAACTATAGACAACCATTATTTATAAAAAATGTATTAAAAATTACACATAATAATACACATAAAAAATAAAAATGTATATAATGAAAATATATGAAAAATATATAAATAAAAATATATAGTTGATACAAAAACCAGTCCCAGAACACTGTCCTTCAGAGTCTTTGCAGCCCGTTCAAGGGGAACACCACTCCCTTGAAGATATCTAAAGGAGAAAAAAAAACAAAAAACAGGCGCACTCATAGTGTAGTAAGGTAAAGAAATTTATATATGGGACTGGTAAAATTTTAATTTTCCACTCACAAACGGAGGATAATAAATCGCATGTATGAGATATAATACTCAATCACCAACATGTTCAGCAGGAACTCGACTGCAACACCGGATAGAAGACCGTTCACATCACTGTATTGAAGGGAATCCATGGTAGTGATTCTTTCATGGATCAAAAGTAACCAGGCACCTCCTCGCTGTTCAAATGTCTCACTCATTGTGGAGGGCTTCCGGGTCAGCGTCGTCACTCACAATGCATGTATTGCATGGAAAGCTTCCGGGTCAGCTCAAACACTGACAGTGAAGCAAACGCCGTAATGGCAATGAGTCCCAACAGTACAAAGAATGATATCTCCGTTTTCCCAAAGTGAAAAATTCAATAATAAATAAAAAGATACTCCAAATATTAACACCCTACGCGTTTCGTCTTTGCAGACTTCGTCAGGGGTTATGTATAAGGTATATGGTTCACTCAGTATATATAGCTGGAGTAGCCAATCACGAAATAGAGCTAATTAGATAATATTAAACAGGTATGTTATATGGTCAAACACTATTTTAACCCATATAGGTGCTGGTGGGACGATATAAAGTCCAAACATTATACATAAACATTAATATAATATATTGAGACCGCTTATTAATGCTCGTTTAAGAGAATATATATATATATATATATATATATATATATATATATATATAAATATACAAAAATATAATATATATGATACCAAAAAGTAGTACTCATAAACAAAAATTATATAAAAAAATATAAAAAATACAAATTAATAAAAAAAAAAAATATATCAATTTATAAAATATAAACAAATATATATATATATATATATATATATATTCTACAAGAATCAAGCATACAAATCATTTTTTTTTGCAGTAATAATTAATAATATAACAATAGTGTTTCATAGAGGAAAATTCAAGTGCCACCGATATTTGCACAAGTATATACCATCAATTCATGATAAACAGAACAAAGAAAGAAGGAGAAAGAGAGGAATGACTGCTGCACCCGATATAGTGCGGTCTAAGCTATATTGATAATGTATTGTGAAAATATTTTATATGTAGTACAAAATATTAAATATTAACAGTGTTAATTAATATACAAAAATAAAGTATATATAAAAAATATATATAATATATCTAATAAAGTATGAAATTAAAATCTAATAAAATGTGAAAAAATATGTGATAAAGTGTGAAAAAATATATATAATCTAAATATAATATCCAAAATATTTGTGATGTCACAAGACACATATACGAAAGATAACACCCCTGAGGGAACAAGGCTAGCTTGTTCAAACCAGACCTACTGGATGATCCATCGTACATACAACCAGAAAAAAGACGCTAAACAACTGTGCTTATATCAATATTGTCATTGAGACCCCCCGGGTGTAATGTCCCTAAAACATACACCCAGTAGGTCTCTCTGACACAAAGCCGTTTGAATCTATCACCTCCCAACAGGGATGGTGAAATAGATTCAATGCCCATGACAGACAAGGAACAAGGATTTTTATCATGTGTGTTTGAAAAGTGCCTAGACAGATTTTGAGCTTGAAAACCATGCATAATATTCCTCCGATGTTCAAGGAATCTTGTACTTAAGGATCTTGAAGTGCGGCCCACATATTTTAGACCGCACTTACAAGATATAAGATATACAATATATGTACTCAAACAATCTATATAGCTTTTAACTACATGTGATGAACCATTGGAAAAGGACACAAATGTTTTACTTGCATTTAAATGTTTACAAGTAATGCATCTGTTCCTTTTACATGAAAAATTACGTTTGGAAAGACTAGAATTAATATGTTTTACTTGTATGTTTTGTATAGTTTTTAAATTGCTTGGAGCTATAATAGTTTTTATATTTCTAGCCTTCCTACAGTAAATGTGATGGGAGCATTTGTAGGCATCATATGTCCTATAATAGGGTCATTTTTTATGATGTTCCAGTGTCTGTTGATGATACCTTTAATCTTGTATGCTAGTTGGTTGTATTGCGTTATAAATCTTGGAATAGACTGCAAAGTTTTGACTTCCTTATTAGCCATACTACTATTGAATTTAGCTGGGAACGACTTAGCTTTTGATCTCTCTAATAGAAGCTCTCTATTCATAACATTTGCTTCCTCAAAGGCCTTAGAAACTATATCATGATTATATCCTTTATCAAAAAACTTTTTTGTCAATTGTTTACCCTGGTCAAGAAAATCAGTAGACAAAGAACAATTTCGACGGAGTCTGAAGAATTGCCTTTTTGGTATGTTGTTTAGCCCATTTTTTATAATGGTTACTGCTATATTGCAAATAGCTGTTTGTTGATACTGCCTTGAAGTGTGTCCGACTTTGGATATTCATATTTGATTCGTCAATAAATAGTTCAAGATCCAAAAAGGTTAGGGTGTCTTGATGTATAATGTGGGTACATTTTAAACCCATGTCATTGTGATTAAAAGATTCCACAATGTTTTCCAGTATATTCCTATCACCATCCCAAATAATAATAATATCGTTGATGAAACGGCCATAGAAGACAAGACCCGCCGCCAGCCGCGCATCCCCCCAAACATGAAGGTTCTCCCACAACCCCATGAAGAGGATAGCGTAGCTAGGGGCGAATCTCGGCCCCATGGCCGTTCCACACGTCTGTAAATAAAAAGTGCCATTGAACAGAAAATAATTGTGTGTTAAAATGAATTTAATACATGCCAAAATAAATAACCGTTGTGAAGTGTTTAATTGTGAATCTAATTGTAAAAAGTGATCTATAGCATCTAAACCTTTATCGTGATCAATAAAAGTGTAAAGTGAACAGACATCCCACATGGCCCAACAAAAAGTGTCCTTCCATATAATAGCGGAGGTGGAGTCAATAACGTGCAACGTGTCCCTAATGTATGATGGCAATTTTGAAACATAAGGTTGTAAATAATAATCTACGTACTGGGACACATTCGACGTCATTGACCCCACCCCCGATATAATGGGTCTTCCAGGGGGATTTGTGATATTTTTGTGCAATTTGGGTATGTGATAAAATATAGGTGTTCGTGGGTGTTTGGAAAATAAAAAAGTGCGCTCTAATTTCGTGATGATTCCATCTACTTGTGCCTTCTGTAACAAATCGTGAAATTCTAACTGGAAAGTCAAAACTGGATCTTCATCCAATACACAGTAAGAGGTATTGTCCTGCAGGAGACGATTAGCCTCACCAATATATGATTCTCGGTCCTGAAGAACAATAGCCCCACCTTTGTCGGCCTGTCTAACCACAAGGTCAGTATTGTCTCTAATATTTCTCAATGCCAATTCTTCATTTTTACTTAAATTTCTATGTTTCAAATTCGTATTAGTTTGACACAGTTGTTCAAGATCTTTAAGGACTACTGTATAAAATGTTTCAATACATTTTCCTTTTGATTGATAGGGAAAGTATGTTGATTCCTTGAACATCGGAGGAATATTATGCATGGTTTTCAAGCTCACAATCTGTCTAGGCACTTTTCAAACACACATGATAAAAATCCTTGTTCCTTGTCTGTCATGGGCTCAGGGGTTCCCAAAAACAGCTTGCTGGGGTTCTGTGTTTTGCTAACCTATTCTCAGCTGTTTCATCTGCTGGAGGTTGGTGGCTCCTCCTTCCCAGGTCTTAAGCCCGCCCCTCCCCACTTCCCTAGTTTGCAGGTCCTTTCATTCTGCTGGATATAGACCCACTGTGGTCTTTCTCCCTCCTAATAGAGGTAAATGAGAATTTTAATCCTAATAGAGGTATATTAGTATTTTATCTGGTAGTGTTAGGACTTGCGAACGGGTGTCTGCCTTGTCGTGGCTCGCAAGCTTACAATGCTTTGGCCAAAGGGTTAAACTAAATGACCCTATTTCAAGGGAATATATAAGTATTTTACTGTGTGTTCCTGTCATGATGGATGTAGCATTGGGCTTCTCTGTCGTCTGTTGTATACATATGCCACGCTCAATAGCACTCCATTTTGACACATATACATATATATATTTTGTGGGGGCCCAGGGGTTCCCACAAAGAGCTTGCTGGGGTTCTGTGTTTTGCTGCAAAACATACACAAGAATAAAAACAGCCAATGTAATGTCCCCTAACCCCTTAATCACCTTAGCGGTTATTAACCGCTATAGTCATTAAGGGGTTAACCCACCCTCATCCACCACTCGGGAGGCCTACATACCCTCCCCCACTAACCCCCCAACCTGTGAGGCCTAACCACCCTCACCTACTACCCTGCCAGGAGGCCTACCCACATACGCTTGGGGCCAATACCCACTTACCCCACCCCCAGTACCCACAATAAAAACAATACACTGCCCATAATAAACATCATTCTATTTATTAAATACATAACCCACCCCCTGTGCCCCCCCATAAATACATCATTTATTATTTTACATACAGGGTTCATACCCCAGGCCCACGGGAGTCCCTGGTGGGCCTGACGGGTCACATCACAGACCTACAGGTGCCCAGCATCATGTTTCATACAGGGTCTGGAGGCCTGTTGGTGGTTCCCGCCAGGCACCATGGTCCACCAGGTGGTCTCCGCGGGTCACCGTGGGCCACAATGGGGTCTCCACGATAGGTCCGCGGATGTCTGGGGGGCCCGGGTCAGACCCACAGGTGTCTGAGGGGCCTCGGGTGGTTCCCACAGGGGTCTGGGGACCCACGGGTGGTCCCTACGGGTCCAAGGTGCCCCCACAGATGTGAGGCCACCGGTTCTTCCCCGCAGGTGTCCCCCGTGGACCCCGTGGGAACTCCATCCCAGCTCTGATTGGCTAAAGTAGACTAATCTAAGGATGGGAAAGAGGGGAAGGGAAAGGGGAAAGGGAAGCTCCCGCGTCAGCAAAAGTGAGGATAGTATGTAGATCAAGTAACCCACAGACTGGTGCAATAGAGGATATATACTATGGTAACAACATAAACAGACAGAAAAGTTCCTCCTTGAATGCACTCAGAAAGGTAAATCAGAGTGATATGGTTGATACAATTAAAAACCTTTTAATCACAAATATATAGTAAAACCATCTTGTATAGAGGGGTATGGTAAAAATAGTCCAAGACCAATCCCTATTGACAAACCAAAACAATCTTCCAAAATAAATATATGGAAGGTAGTGAAAATGACAATACACCACCTAGATGTGGGCTCAAGGACTGCAAAAAATCACCAATGTGTAACTTCAGACTTGAAAACCTGTCCTGTTTACAGAGATTCTATTATCAAAAAATCAACACACCTAAATTAATGGTATGTTGATACTGGATCTGAAGAGGTGGTAAATTGACAGTCGGTTAAGTCATAAAATTGCCCCTACACAAATATACATAGACCACAAGAAGTGTAGGTGTATGTCAGCTCCAGAACAAAGTGAAGTCAACAAAAATGTGAAAAATAATACATACAACATAAAATGAATACAAAGCCACATACATAGCTAGTAACTGTGTGGCTTGATAGTATTGAGCTCTGCGTAGGGCAAGCACAAAGTGTGCTCTGCTAATGCCCTGAGGCACGGTTCTGTGACCGTATCCAGTTATAGCCTCAGAATTATATCTGACAAATAACACAGAGGTCACTGAATGGAGTCTCTGCCAGATAGAAAACCAGAGACTCTCTGAATGGAGTCTCCCAGATTAAAGACCACAGACTCTATAGTTGATCAATGCACTAATTATAGTTTAAAATCAGTACATGAGATGTTAACCACAGTAAGTATTGCACAGTATGATGTCGCCACGAGTATATATATTACCCCTCATTGGGCCGGTGGCATGAGCCCCCAGGTATTGACCTTTGAGAAAGCGCGATCATGCGCGAAACGTGCGTCAGGTGACCAGAACGTGGTGACGTCATCATACTGAGTGGACGCCTCCTAGCAGCGGGATGGTATCGTTGCGGCTACAGCTGCTGACTCTGCACGCTGTAACCCTCCATCTCGGCACCCGGCCTCCTCCCCCTATACTTTAGGATTGAGAGACGCAGCAACGGACACCCACAGTTCCCCCTAAGCTAAGTAGAATAATGGTTAGCCAGTCAGATGTAATTGTTCGAGGTAACTGTACCTCGTAGCTGTATATACTATAGCATTCTCCCTGACAGGCGATTTTCTAAGCACTGTACTACCTGGGGGCTCACGCCACCGGCCCAATGAGGGGTGGCGACATCATACTGTGCAATACTTACTGTGGTTAACATCTCATGTACTGATTTTAAACTATAATTAGTGCATTGATCAACTATAGAGTCTGTGGTCTTTAATCTGGGAGACTCCATTCAGAGAGTCTCTGGTTTTCTATCTGGCAGAGACTCCATTCAGTGACCTCTGTGTTATTTGTCAGATATAATTCTGAGGCTATAACTGGATACGGTCACAGAACCGTGCCTCAGGGCATTAGCAGAGCACACTTTGTGCTTGCCCTACGCAGAGCTCAATACTATCAAGCCACGCAGTTACTAGCTATGTATGTGGCTTTGTATTCATTTTATGTTGTATGTATTATTTTTCACATTTTTGTTGACTTCACTTTGTTCTGGAGCTGACATACACCTACACTTCTTGTGGTCTATGTATATTTGTGTAAGGGCAATTTTATGACTTAACCGACTGTCAATTTACCACCTCTTCAGATCCAGTATCAACATACCATTAATTTAGGTGTGTTGATTTTTTGATAATAGAATCTCTGTAAACAGGACAGGTTTTCAAGTCTGAAGTTACACATTGGTGATTTTTTGCAATCCTTGAGCCCACATCTAGGTGGTGTATTGTCATTTTCACTACCTTCCGTATATTTATTTTGGAAGATTGTTTTGGTTTGTCAATAGGGATTGGTCTTGGACTATTTTTACCATTCCCCTCTATACAAGATGGTTTTATTATATATTTGTGATTAAAAGGTTTTTAATTGTATCAACCATATCACTCTGATTTACCTTTCTGAGTGCATTCAAGGAGGAACTTTTCTGTCTGTTTATGTGGCTAAAGTAGACCATGTGACAGAGGCTTTGCTTCTGCCAATCATAATTGTGATGGAGTTCCCACTCTCTGATTGGCTACTGTACCATGTGTCGCCGGCCATCTTTTTTTGATGACGTCATCTTAAAGGCAATTGAAACTCAGCCATTCTGATTGGCTGGCGTCATTGCCTTTAAATGACGTCACCATTTGTTTTTTTATTTACAAATCACATGTTTTTCATAGCCCAATCAGGACCGTGGGAAACATTTGACCAAAATGTGACGTCATAGGCCTATAAAAGCCTATGTCGCCTCATTTTGAAGCAGACGCCGAGGAGGGAACACCTCCCCTCCTAAGAAGAAAAGAAGGGCATGGCAGAAGAAGATGGAAGAAGACGGAATAAGACGGAGAAGACCCCAAAGAAGAAAAGAAGACCCCAAGACTGACGGGAAGGATTACAAATAGAAGAAAGAAGACACCGTTATGGATTGTAAGGGTTTATTTTTTTATGGTTACCTGTGGATTGGTTCCAGTGCTTCCGGGTCGCCTGGATTTCGGTGAGTGGGCATCTAATGGTAAGTAAACAAAAGAAAAGTGTATTATTTTAACTTTTACAGGTTTTTTTGATTTTTGATGCATGTCTTTAATTTTTTCAGTCCCATTTAATGACCGTGAATGTATCTATGTACCTATGTATATACATATATTCACGGACACTGAATGGGTGTATTCTATATGATTTTTGGATGTAAATGCATTGATTTTTATGCTCTATTATTGCACCTGTATGTTATGTATATCTATCTATATGGATAGACATACAGGGATAATAATTGATTGTTTTGCTAATGTTTATGTTCTTTTCATGTATGGCTAATGTATTTATCAGCTTTATTTAGACATTGGTGTGAATAATGTAATTTGTATTTAGTTACAGGTTATTTTTAATGGCTACTTTTGGTAGTTAGATTAGAATGATGGTGGTTACTTTCAATTAGAATTCTTTTGGCAATGGTTTGGCTTTAGGAATTGAATAGGGAATTGTATAATTGATTTGTATTGTATTGTAATTGGTTTAGGAAATGGATTAATTGATTGATGGTAATTGTATTGATGTTGCTTAGTTTCTATTTGATTTTCATGATGGCATTGGTGGTTAGGGGACATTGTTCATAGTGTATTTTATTGTTACATATATTTTGTATAGTGTTACATGATGCACAGATTAATTGCATCATGTACACACTCAATGCAAATGTGTGACATTTCATATACATTTGTGTAGCTGCTGGTTTGTTGATTTATATTTACAATTGCTGCTGGATTTATTGTAACATGCAATGTGGTGACTTTAAGATTAAGAATTCATGTTTGGATTTATGCATGTTTTATGTGTTTCATAATGGGCAAATAATCTATTATCCATATCTTAATAACAGTTATTTGGCACATTATTGTACTGTATGTGTTGGTGGGGGGGGGGGGGATTAATGTATTGAATGTATAGGTCCGGTTTATTTTTTTTTACATACAGGGTTGGTTCCTTTTGGTTTGCGGGGGACCTCTGGAGACCACCTGCGGTATCCTCAGGCTTCTCACGGGTACCAGGCTGCCGGGTCCACGGGGGACACCTGCGGGGAAGAACTGGTGTCCCCACATTGGTGGGGGCACCGCGGACCCATAGGAACCACCCGTGGGTCCCCAGACCCCTGTGGGAACCACCCGAGGCCCTTCAGACACCTGTGGGTCTGATCCGGGTCCCCCAGACATCTGTGGGCCTACTGTGAAGACCCCATTGTGGCCCACGGTGACCCGCGGAGACCACCTGGTGGACCATGGTGCCTGGCGGGAACCACCAACAGGCCTCCAGACCCTGTATGAAACATGATGCTGGGCACCTGTAGGTCTGTGAGGTGACCCGTCAGGCCCACGGGGGACTCCCGTGGGCCTGGGGTATGAACCCTGTATGTAAAATAATAAATGATGTATTTATGGGGGGGCACAGGGGGTGGGTTATGTATTTAATAAATAGAATGATGTTTATTATGGGCAGTGTATTGTTTTTACTGTAGGTACTGGGGGTGGGGTAAGGGGGTATTGGCCCCAAGGGTATGTGGGTAGGCCTCCCGGCAGGGTAGTAGGTGAGGGTGGTTAGGCCTCACAGGGTGGGGGGTTAGTGGGGGAGGGTATGTAGGCCTCCCGAGTGGTGGGTGAGGGTGGGTTAACCCCTTAAGTACTGTAGCGGTTAATAACCGCTAAGGTGATTAAGGGGTTAGGGGACATTACATTGGCTGTTTTTATTCTTGTGTATGTTCTGCAGCATCAGAGGGGGCATGGGCAGGATGAAGATGAGGATGAAGACGGCCTTCATCGTGGGTGCCTGTAAAAGGTAAGTGGAATAAGTTTTTACTGTATTTATTGAAAGTTATATGTATTTAAAATGGGTAAATGCATTATTATCCATATGTGGATAATAGTAATTTTGCCCATTACTGTATTGTATGTGTTAGGGGGTGTATTTAGTTATTGTTTATTATTTTTGGAGGCGCAACATTGGTACCGCAGGCATGTGGGGACCCCGGGACAGCCGCGGGGACCCCCGCACTCCCGTGGGGACCCCCGCTTGATGAGCCGGGGACACCCGCGCGACCCCTGGGCTCCCGCGGGGTCAGCAAGTGACACCCGCCGGCCTGTTGTATGGGTTTTGCACATGCAAAAATGTAAAGCAATAATTTTTTCTAAGTCCAGCTTTTTTTGCGGCTACCTTGAGCTGACGTGTTCTGATCAACGCAACTTTCGCGTACGCTAAGGTTGCATTGCTTAGTGCATCCCGGTTAAGGGCAGAATTTAGTGCAAACAGGGTAACGAATGAGCAAAGTTGGACTTAGAAAAAATTCCTGAAAAAAGTCAGTTTTAGAGCGCAAAGTGCCTGATTGCGTTGCTTAGTGCATCGTGTTCAGCGCAACATCACGTTCTAAGAGCACTTTGCTCTCTAAAAGTGACTTAACGGAGCTTAGTGCATGACCCCCTGAGAGTCTAAAATGGTGACACCAGGTACTGCAGTGTAATACAAGCTGATCTTTGGAAAAGGGGTAATGAGAATCAGCAGGGGTTAAACCAGGCACTGCAAAAAAATACCTCAACGAAAGTTGCACTTATCTTTGCAGCAACAGTTCTAGCCTCAGCAGAAACGTTTTTGAACACAATAAATCTTCCCTATCTATAAGGGGGGTGCAGTGGTGGGTTTGCTATAGAAAAACATAAAAAAAAAAAAAAAAAACCTTTTCAGCTGAATTTCTCACAAAAAAAAAAAAAGAAACTCTTCTCAGGGACAAAAAAAATCAGGATATAACAACCCTGCAGAAAAACTTGAAGCATGCACTTTATGAATCCACAATTTCCAAACACCAAGAGAGTACTTATAGTGAACACAATGCAAGCGGGAGTGGTCTGCTGAAGCAGGCAGGCGATGAATCTGGTTCAGAAGTGGCCTTTGTTTTCTGCAAAGGGGAAGCTCCTGGAGCTGGTAGGATCTCAGTGGCCAGAACAGCGGGGAGCAGGGAAGGATTGTTGGAGTCATAAGCAGGGTTCGGTGGCAGGCAGCAAGCAGGAGAGTCGGGATCCAGGCAGGGGTCAGCAACAGGAAGGCAGGAGAAGGGCAGCAGGAACTGAGACTAGGGAGCAGGGATTGAGACCAGGTATCAGGAATCAAACTGGGTCAAGCCAGATCATAGGCAGGGCCTTTAATAAGTACCGGACTCAATACAGAACAGGAACAGAAGCAGAAACATGGGCATGGGAGTCTGGACACAAAACAAAGGCAAGAAAGGAACAGGAAACTATAAGGACAGAGAACAGGAGCAACAAGAGGAGACAGGCAGACAGAAGAAACCCAGAGCAGACAGAAAATAGCAGCACATCCGGTGGACAGAGAAAAGAACTATGGCTGGGAGCAGGATGTCTAGGAAACCCTGACAACCAATCAGGACGAGCGGGCTTGCCTGCATTACCCAATCAGGGTGAAGGCGGGGCAGAGAAAGTTAAAGGGCTTGGAGGGAAATACGAATGGACCGATGAAAGCAGCGTCTACCAGCGGGAGCTTGTCAACGGCTTCCCTGGCTGGCAGGATAACCTCGCTGGGCTTGGAGTCGTCATGTATGGGTAAACAGCCAAATGCTCAGCTTTTTTGAGGTGGGTGGCCCCTCGACCTATCTCCGCTCCCTGCCACACTCTCCTATTGACTCCTGCATCTCTCTTCCCTCTCCAGTCCCAGCAATAGCCAGTTTGTTGAACATGCAGGCTGCATAATGGGCTTCTCAGCCTCGCATGTCTGGAGACCTTGACAATGCTTTATTGTGGGCACAAACATATTTTTATACTTCAGTACAGTTTATACATACAGGAATAAAGAACTACAGTTCCAAGGTATGCAAAGGGCTACCGGACATATTAAAACAGGGTAGCTCCAGGGCCTGGTGGCCACATCTGCAGGGGGCAGGGAATAGGCTTAACCTTTAATATACTGGTCCCTGGGACCCTTACACTTTACTACTTTAGGCTTTACTAAAAGGGGTGTACACATGTATTATGTGCATTGTGCAAATGTATTATCATTTCTCAAATCTTGTTCAGTTAAATACAGGTTGAATAATAATTGATATAAGGAGTATTTACCAAGCACATTGCATTAGTAATACCAAGAATTAAATAATATTCGATCTGCCTTTTCTAGCATTTATAATGCATTAAAATAATTTTACACAGATAAAGAAACAATACAAAAACACTCATGCAAGCTGTGGGGATGACTTAAGGCCAATGCGAAATTGAATGATACTGTGAAACAAAGGGAGCAATAGTTTCCACCTGGGATGCGTTAGGTTTATGATGGTTAATTAACACATAAATTATTTATCTTTATTTTAAAACAGCAGTGTATGTTGGATTCACCTGTAAATAAACACACCACAGCACTGTTTCACATCAGATGCCTGAACAACAATTTTCTCATCTCACATCAATCATTTTATTAGTAAAACATAGCTTTATAAAATCATGAACATTTTGCTTTGTCAAGGGGAGCGCATGTAAAGATCTCCAACTGTCACCCCCCTCTTTCTAAGAATGCACCAGATGGGATGCAAAAGTCATTAATGATTTTACAAGAATTGCTTACAAACAAAATGATCTCTTCTAAGCCCCCCTTACAAAGCTGTATTGAAGATGCATTAAAGTGAAAACCAACATGCAGCTTCTGTGCTGTTAATTGTTCTTGCATAACTTAAAGATTCAGCCCCACTTTTCATCATACACTGAAGTTGAAATACAGTGAAAGCACTCAACCTTGTAATACTTTGTATACCATGTTCACTTTTTGTTTTATAATTAAATGTGTGAGAGACTTCCAAGTTAAGTTCCCCAAAGCTAAAATGAAACAACTCAATAATTACCATAAAAAATGCATTCTGTTTTCTTCAGTTAGAAAGCAAAGTTGTACATCAAAAACAGTTAAACTAGAAAGTTGTTTATTTAGAAAAAGCATCTATAAAAAGATAATAATTACTTCTCAGAAAAACAATTGTGTAGAAACTAGTAATAGAATGTAGTATTGCAATGAGACATACACAATGCACCAGCGGGGGAAGCGGAGTGAGAAAGGGGTGGGGCTAATAAAATATTTAACTCACAAGAGTGCGCCAAAGTGTTCAATAATGTCGGCCACATCTGTAGCTCAGACAAAGATCTGTAGGATATATGCTATAACTGTTCCAAATAACTTTTTTTTAAACTATTTATATTTTAAATTTGATTTACAATTTGTTCAGTTACAATTAATGAATTCATGCAGAAAAGTATCTACATGAATTCAGTTTTGCAGCTTGCCTCATGTATGTATGTATGTATGTATGTATGTACTGTATGTATGTATGTATGCATGTAAGTATGTGTAGCCCCTTTTCCCTGTAACTAATGGAACTACTGGTACTGCCGTTACCTGTTGGCTACCAGAAGGCCTGAGCCTCCGCCACTTGGAACCTGGGGTGGTCTCTTGTTCACCTCGGTGCAAAGCCTCCACCTGCAAGGAATCGCAGTGTAGCGGGATAAGCCACTCACAGGAACCAGTAGTAATCCCTCACACTGGTATATAATAACGGGTTTTACTGAACATATTATATGCAACCTGTAGCCCACAGTATATAACACACACAACGCCAATACACCAGGTGAGTGTCCCCAAAGTACATAGGCTGCTTGGCACCAATATCCCTGATGTCTTTTTCCCCCAATGTCAGGGTCCACCCATAAGTGTAGGGAATAGCGCTATCCCGTGAACCGTTGGCGCACTTGGGTGCTGCCAAACAAAAAAACAGGAATCCACTGGTCCAGTGACGTCGTTGGTCTGCAAAAGTGTACGCCTCTGTGTGGGGTGATCTCCCGCTGGAGTGTCTCACCTTTAAGAGTCTATAATAGTGTGAGGGCATCCTGTCACTTATGCCTATCACTGTCAAGCTTCTGGGGAAATGTCCCTATCTAGGGGCCTTTTCCTGAAGCAGTCACAATCTGAGGATGGCTGGGGCCTGAGGGGTAATCTAGGCCTAGTCTGGGAGCCAATGACACCCAGACCTTCTCCTTCTGCCTCCTCGATCTAACTGCCACCTTGCGGTCCTTCACGCCAAACTGCCTCTCTCCTCACCGGGAAACTAGCTGCCCTATTGGCTAACAATGCCCTTGTTATCAGGCCACCCTAGAGCACTCTGAGTAGTGTAGTTCCCATGAGGAGCAATTTCTAAGATGGCCACCGCGACCTCAGGACGCTCTGCGCATGTGCGAGGTGTCTTCTGCACATGCGCCAAACACAACATGGCGGCACCCTGCACTGGCGATCTGCCTCCGAGCACCGGAGCCCTGCCGATAGCCGCAGCCCTCCCATAGCATTACCGACAACCGTAGGAGCCTACACCTTCCTCATGCCTGCATCGGAGGTAAGGGGGGACAGGGAAACCGGCTACATTCTCCCCCTGGTGGAGACTCCAACACCCCTGCTTCGGAACAGCGTAACACATCAATTATATTTAAAAAAAATGCAGGGTAGGTTACTAATTCACATTCAATACTTTACTTAATATTGTCCATTTCAACAAACATGTTTATAACGGAGGCTGGCTTGCTCCTAGCTAGCTGCTGAGACTCATAATGTGGTGCCCCTAACGAATCCTACGCCATACTATTGGGAGGGCGTCTCACTCGCTGGCTCCTGCGAGGCTCTTCAGTATTTCCAATTGGGGAGAGTCTATCATAGTCCTGGGGCCTTGGCCCAACTATAAGTGGGAACTCAGTCTCTGTAAAGTCTCTACTTGGCACAAAATTTGGGCTTCTAGATTCAGAAGATTGCTTGCTGAAGCCGCTGGTGAAGGTACGTGAGGCACGGGCCCATTACCTGGTGCTCCTTCGGGGGTTGCCCACCAGTCTCTATTGAAGTTGGTGGATGTTCCTTCGAAAGGATCTTGGGTGGATTCTGTTACTGACTCGGAAGTCTCAGCTCACTGGCAGTTATTGTTGTCTCTGGTTCAAGGTTACTTTCCCCCACTTATGGAATGGGCAACAAGTGGTTTCGGTGCCAGACCTTTACCCTGCCATCTGCGTCTCGAATGCGGTAGACAGGGAGGCTTGGCATCTGGGATTCTAATTCGAATACCCCGTCGCACCAGCGTTCGGCCAACTTGTGTTTGCCGAGGCTTCTTAGATTGCGTAGGAGAAACGCGTGTTAAGGCCGAAGTTCCCGAAAGCAGACCTTGTGGTCATATCTTCGCTTGTTGCATGTGTTCAAATGAGCTGACGCCTTTTCCGCTAGCTGATAACCGCAGCTGATTAGCGCGATGCAGGTGATCCTGAAGTCGCTTCACGTATAGGTAGTGAGCCATATTGGGTACCCCATCGGTAGACACCCTGAGACGGATGTCCACAGGCAGTTATGCCTCTCGCCCGAACATCATGAAGTACGGTGTGTATGCCATAGATTCATGCCTGGTGCAGTTGTACGCATGCACCAGCGCTTCAAGATTCGGCTTTCAGAGAGCTATTTAGGGTGACTAGCATGCCTAGCAGTGTTTGATTGAACCTCTCTGGCAGAGCATCTCCCTCTGGATGATACGGAGTGTTCCTAGACTTCTGAATATTTAGCAGGTTGAGAAGCTCCTTGATAATTTTGCTCTTGAAGTCCCTTCCCTGGTCAGAATGCATCCGATTCGGCAAACCGTAGTGTATGAAATATTTCTCCCACAGTACTTTGGTCACTGTGAGAGCTTTCTGATCTTTTGTCAGGAACGCTTGAGAGTAGCGAGTGTAGTGATCTTTCACTACCAGGACATTCCCGGTACCTCTTGAATCGGGCTCGATGCACATAAAAATCCATGCAGACTAGTTCCATGGGATCAGAGCTTTTCAGATGGCCCATTGGGGCTGCACGGGTGGGCAGTGTCTTCCTCTGGATACACCTCAGGCATTTTACGGACTCTCGCATCTTGGGCCAGAAGTAATCGGTCCCTCAATAATCCAAAGTTCTTATTAACCCACAGATGTCCATAGTTGTCATGCAGGGACTGTAATACATGCTATTGCAGGCTTCAGGGCAGAACCAACTGTCTCTGGTCAGGGTACTGGGACGATCCGATAGGGGACGATCCGGTAGAGGAGGCAACACTCTATGTGGAACTTGTCCTGTTCTCTCATGATGACGGCGACTGTATCGGCAGGGGCACGTCTCACCAAAGAGGGCTTGTCCGGTTTGGATGGGATTGTCCTGGCGTATGGCGTTAGCCACTGGATCACGCATCTGGGCCGGTACAAAGTCCGTCCATTCTAGGATGGTGTCCTGGGTGATGGACATGCCGTGTGGATGGCAGTAGGCTGTGGGGAGCGCCAGTGAATCGGCCACTCTCAACACGGAGAACGCAACTTTTTCCTCCACTATTGCAGAAGTTGAGCACATTTACCACATCCCAGGTCAAGGAATTTCTTCCCACAGGTCGTTGTCTTGTGCTGTACTCAGTCCCCTCAGTCCCGAACGAAAGCCCCGCCCGTAGTCCATGCGTCACTGGACGTGTGACGTCATCATGCAGTGACGCACGGACGATCGGCGGGGCTTTCGTTCAGGACTGAGGCTTGGAACACATCTCCAGGAAGCACCACACATCCCGGCTACCCCTCTCCACTCCTCGTGGCGCCGCCATCACTCGTGGCTAGCTGAGTACAGCCTTTACCATTTGGACACCTGTGGCATTGAGGAGGTAACCACTGGCATTAGGGGCACAGCATATAGTGTGGTATACAGCCGGTGAGATTAGTGTTGTGGTGCAGCTGGGACTGGTTCCATTGATAGGTTACTCTGGTGACTGTGAGAGACTTACCATTGATTATTCACTACCTCCATCATCTGGTTGATTTCACCCCATGTTCCTGGCTACCTGTCTGTCTGTCCAAATACCGGCATTCATCTGCAGTCACAGATTATCTCAACCGATTGTGTTTTTTACCCACCATGTGAGTAGAGGTCCTGCTGACTACTCCATGTTTAAATAAATATCTCCTATTTTACAGTATTAGTCTATGGAGCTGGCGCTTCTCTTCTTTTGTATATATATATATATATATATATATATATATATATATGAGAAAGAGGAGAGAGCACAAGCCCCATAGTATAAAACTGTATATTTAATGATAGGAAGGGGGAGGGGGGGGGAAATAGCACTCACAAGGGTAAAAGAGTTAAAAGCATGTCGTGATTATATCACCACCATCCGGTATCTTTGCTTGACTCAAACGTCCGTCAGTGTCTGGATGATGGAGAATCCGTGATCATCAGGATGTTCAGGGCGTGAGAGAAGTGTACCGGAATCGTGCTGGAGTCCTCAGAGAATATCCTTGCTGGATGGCCTCAAGCTGTTGGATGCACGAACCGGCCTGTTCATGCGCACACGTGATGACGTAATGTCCGTACGTAACGTAATGCGTGATGACGCTCCCTGACGCGTTTCGTCACACTCGGGCAATTTTCTCAAAGGGTGATGGGAAGGGGCTGGACTCATGAAGTATATATACACTATTGGTAACGTAGCAACCCCTAAAACAGCTGAACTGGATGTTGCATTAAAGAAAGCTTAATCAACTGTTGAAAACCAGGATTGTGGCTATACATATGCAGATAGAGGGGATAATTAGCCAAAATATATATGCTCGGTGGGCTTATAACAGAAAATGTGTGCCTTAAGGAGGGAATTACCATTTACTAATGAAAACAAAAAGATTAAATGCAATGGATTGGATACCACTGTATATTTAAGAACAAATATATAAAATATAAATAAATATATAAAATTTGACTATGATTGAAGTATATATATATAATTTGAATGTATGTGCGTATCTCTCTATAATGGCTTCCAAAAAATGATACTACTGCTGAACTGTATAATGTCTGTACTGAAAGCTCTATCAGAGAATCCCACGTCATTTACTTCATTGATGAACTATTTTTCAAAGGACTGGGTTTTCACTTTATTTTCTTTTTGCACATTATTGTATTGCGCTAATCCTAAGTTATTCATTTGAATACATTTTTATTATTTCACACACAGGCACTGACACTAATTATATTGTTATTTTGATATTAACACCACATAATTTATGTAATTAAACCGCCTTAGCCAAATCACCAAGTATCTGGCAGATACTTGATTGTTCATTTCGGCCACAATTTTCTTATTAATAACCTGGCATTCACTATTGTATTGTATTGTATGTCTTTATTTATATAGCGCCATAAATGTACATAGCGCTTCACAGTAGTAATACATATCATATAAATAACAAATAATATAAATAACAGATCATGGGAATAAGTGCTTCAGACATACTGTAAAAGTACTGTAGTGGAGGAAACCTCGCTCTTAAGACCCCTTGTTGGAAAGAGCGTGCTGCCTAGGGATGTGTTGAAATAGCTAGAAAAGCACAGCTCTTCTTAAACATTACTACCTATATGATACACCCATTTAAAGAGGTGTCAGTACTGCCACAGGGCAGTACTCTCTTTGAACTATACACGAGTGTATCAGCATCCAAGAGAAACGTATGCGGTCATCCAGAATTAAGTTTGACCGACATGCCGCGGAAAGCGCTCTAATAGTGCCAACACTATCTCCACACTGCCCTTTGAAACCTTGCACAATACAGTGTAAAACTCCGTTTTAGCGAGAACACTTATACTACTACGTGATTAAACTACACATCAGCTTACCACGCATCGCGTGCGCAGCTCCCATCAAAACAATACCAATGTGGGGTACATCTCTATCTGTGCACAGGGAAATCTCACATCAGACAATTAGAATTCACTCTTAGATGTTTGAGATCGTAGTATAACACAGCGCCTGTCTATTTACTTACCTTACACTACACGCAGAGTACACAGAACAGTATCAGCGTAAGCCCGTTCTGACGCATGCGCTGTCTGAGCTCATACAATGATCTGATGGCTACAAATTGCCCTACTCATGACGCATGCTCGGTTCGTATTACACGAAGGGTATACTATAGTGACACTTAACGATACTGTTTAAACTTAACATTATCAGCAAACGTGTACTCGGCTACCCACAAGACAATACTGGTATGGGACATATTTCTTTTTATAATGTGCACTGGAATTTTGCAAATTAGGCAAATATAACTCAATCTTAGGTGTTTGAGATCTTCAGTATCAGAGCGCCTGTCTGTCTACTCACCTTACACTACACGCAGAGTACACCGAACTGTATTAGCATAACCACGTTCTGACGCATGCGCGGTCTGAGCTAATACAAAAATCTTATGGCCACAAACTGTACTGCCTGTGACGCATGCGCGGTCCCTGTTACACGAGGGGTATACTATACATGAGGCATCTCTATGCCCTAATTCCTCTGCTGCTGTGTCAGCAACACAGATGCAGCATGACTTAGAAATGAGTGACAGTAAGTGCCACTGAGCGACACTGTGTTAAATTCAACATTATCAGCAAACTTACCGTATCAAGTGTACAGTGTACTTGCTATTTCAGCAACCACCACCTAGATCCGTAAAAAGCGTGATAGCATACAGTCTTCTATGAACGTACGTGTTAAACATAGACCAATATCCCCATAACCTGTTCAACTCAGGAGGTGTTTTTACAAACAACCCCCTGCAAATCTTTCACCAACAGCCAACCACGGCACTTCGTCCTATGCTAAATATACAGCTATATACACTAAACAGGGATACAGGGAACGGACTCCTACAGTGGAGCATTGGTCGTATATGAAAATAATATAACCCTCCCAAACGAGGGATCAGGTGAAACTATCTAAATCAGAAAATAGATTAAAAATACACAAAAGGATCTACATCTATCCATCTGTATATAACAAGGATACAAGAAACTCATACAAGGGCACGGGGATTAGAAGCATATTAAGGAAAACTGAAAAAGTAAAGGAGACATCAATACTTATATTCTATAGAGTAGTAAATAGGAGCTAAAAGAGACGCATGGTAGAGACCGAATAGACGTTAGTTGTCTATTTTTTATTTGAGTATATAGATTCACACTACAGTATATACTGTTTTAACTACACGTTTGACATATTAGTATGAAATAAAGTTAACTTCACCTACTACATTCACCCCTGACCGTATATATTATAAAGGTCTGCGGTGCGCCTGCAAAAGGGATTCTTTTGGTGTATTTCCTTTGATACACTTTTCTATCTATACTGTAAAAGTAACATTAAGGAAAGAGTCCCTGCTCCGAGGAGCTTACAATCTAATTGGTAGGTAGGGAGAACGTACAGAGACAGTAGGAGGGAATTCTAGTAAGTGCATCTGCAGGGGGCCAAGCTTTATGTATCATGTGTCCATGATTATCCAGTGCTATTCATAAGCAGATGTGGCTTAAGTTGAGTCTTAAAGGTGGAAAGCGAGGGGGCTAGTCGGGTATTGAGTGGAAGGGCATTCCAGAGGTGTGGGGCAGAAAGTGTGAAAGGTTTAAGGCGGGAGAGAGCTTTAGATACAAAGGGGGTAGAAAGAAGACATCCTTGAAAAGAACTATTCTTCAGTATTACGTTTCTCCTTCATGTGTATAGTCAAGTACTGTGTGGGGATAATACCTGAGTTTAGTTAATGGGCATATATGCAAAGTTATTGAGACATTTGTCTAACAGCATGAAATTTGTGCACATTTTTTTGACATAATCAAAAATGTATACTTTATTTTTCTTTAAATTTTTCAAATAGAGCATGGAATCATGCACTCCATATGGCCAATTAGGATTCCTAGATTATGAAGCAGAGAACGCCAGGCACATGGAGCATATGAAGTAGTCAGACTTATTGCAGAAATAGGTTAATGAGGACAGCTAACATTTCGGTCTTGCAAACAAGTAAAAAAAATTGCAAACTCCAAGTTTAAGCGTAATTCAATATACTCTACAGCAACTAATTGCACCACTATTAGCTGAGATCACTATGTTACTTCTTAACACATTCTCTACGTATACTTAATGTTGCATACTTTGATATGTTCTTTGGGGTCTATGTATCAAAGCAATTCTGGGGCAAAGAAACTGCACACTATGTATGAAATAAATCATTCCTATTGATTTCAATAGATCTTTTTTTCTGTGATACATATGATGCAGATATTTTGCCTCCGAATTGCTCCACTTAACCTTGATTCATAGACGCCTTGCCTGCAATTCTGACAGTACAATATAATTATTTTATTATGAGTGTCTTTTCAGCTCAAAACAGTTAACATTTCAGAAAAGAGAATGAAAGAAGGTGTATAATGAAACCGGGAAATAGTACCTTGCTTTACTCTAATTAAACTTTCATAGAAAATACTGGTTTTAGATTCATTTCAAAGTAGAGCTCCAAAGCTAAACATTTATAATCTACATTGCTAACTATATCCTGCACCTCCAATCATTTGTATGACAGCAAAAGAAGCTAATCCCGAATCTGAAAAGCTATGTGATGGAGGATTTACAGTATTAGAAGGCAAACAGTGGCAGGTGTAATTAGAAGGAGAATTTGTCATGCTCTTGACTCTGGGAGAGAATGAAAGGTCTGGAATAGCAATCTCCCAAGTGTTTACTCAATGTGAGCGCACACAAGATGGAAAGCGCATTTCCGACCACGGACAGATTAATATTTGATGCCAGAAAGAAAAATGCATGCTGTTCATGTTTATTTAGGATATTGTGAAATACAGTAAAATTTGCAATTTTATTGGATTTGCGGTTCTATGTTTTTGCAAAGTACCAAGCTATGTGTGTTATAAGATGCACATTGGTACTGTAAGTGGTTTAGACTTGTCAGCCACAAGGAGAAGTTTTCCTTTAATTTAAATAAAGATCAGCAGGAGGATACAATAAAACTACCTAGACGAATGTCTCTGCCTCTAAACACTAATTTGTGTGGCATTTGTCTGACAAAAGAAAATAAATCAGTTCATCAATGTTATTCTGCCAATCAGATGCATTTTGGAAGTATACTATCATAAAACACACATTTTGATGGATTAAGCTGACACCTGCCTATTAGAATATGATATTCTGTTTTGCATTGAGATATCATTTATTTAATTTAAAGCAAACTGTCACCAGCCAAGTCTACTTTTTTCTAAAGTTTAAATATCTAGCAGATGAACTGTTTTGCAAAACAGGTATACTTCTATGCCTGAATAGTACATCTTATTAATGTTTCCCTGCAATGTAATGTCACTGCATAACCACTTACAACATTGAGAACACTGATAGCCAACAGTAGAAAAAGTAGAAAATATAAAAAAACGTTGCACTCCGCTACTCATAAATAGCAAAACAAAGTGTTCTCTCACTGGTGCTGACCCTCCTTTAATCCCGGCAACTCAAAGCTGGATCCAAATTTTGTAAGTACTGGTTGTGTGAAGGAAGCAAACAGGAATCAGGATTGTAAGAAACTTACTCTGTTTTTAATCTATAAGCAGAGCAGGTACAGACGTGTGATGTTTCAGGGCATAAGTGCCACTTCCTCAGACCCTACACCTGGGAGGTGTAGGGTCTGTGGAAAGGGTGCTTATGCCCTGAAACATCATAGGTCTGTATAAAAAGAGTACATTTTTTACAATTCTGATTCCTGTGTGCTTCCTTCACCACAACCACTACTCCCAAATTTCACTGATTTGACTTCTTGTAGGTTGAAATCTCTGCAAATAATGGGTGAAACCTATATTTTCATTGATGAATAATGAGCCACAATAATACAGCTCAACCCCGTTATAGCGCGCTCCCCTTATAACGGATTTTGAGCGTGGCTCACGGTTTATTCAGAAGATCTCCTACCTTTCTGATTCTGTGCTCTTGCTGCCGGCGCTCCCCCTATCCTCCGCTACGGCGGCAAATGACCCGCTGGGTCATTTGACCCAGCTGGGTCATTTGACACAGAGGAGTAGGGTGCCGGCAGCAAGAGCACAGAACCAGAAAGGTAGAAGATCTTCTGATTAAATCGGGAGCCACATTCCTGTTCTAGGGGGTTATAGCAATTGGGAAAGGGGGGTAAGCAAAGATATTGTGTGAACACCATAGCAAGGTTTTTATTGGTGAGAATATTAGTCAGATGTTCACATCTCTGCTAGCAATGAATGAGAGCAAAGCGCCCCCTCCCCCACCTGCAAATCATGCAAATAAAATAATCTTACCTACTTTTACTGTTGCCGATTGGGTATCACGCTGCATGGTGAAGTTTCTCTGTGTGTTAACCTCTGCAGTTCCAGATGAACCGATAATGTGCTCATGTGATTGCTTGCCCTGGGGTGAACTGCATTAAGTTTCTCTGGTGGAGAACATGAATGAGACAGGTGATTGGAGCAGTTTTAATAGTAAAGAGATCCATGTGAGAGGGATGATGTCTCTGTGCGTTCCCTATTAAAAACATTAACATTTGAGGATGAATGTAAAAGGGGTGTGTCATAAAACAACGAGTGACAACTCGAGGTCCCTTCTCCAATCTGCCTTTGCATTGTATTCAGAATGAAACCTGTACCCTCAAGGAATACTAAAGCATTTACAAGATGACAATTCCATCCATTGGAGGAAAACATCCAAATAATCACTTGATATATTTGAAAAGCTTCCAATTTGCAGTACCAATTCACTCTCCTCCCCCACATTCCCGTTAATCTTGGCATTTAAGATAATGGGCACCATACACCACCCTCCCTTCTGTTTCCATGCAATATCATGCCCTCTGCATGAATGTGTCCATACACACACACACACACATACCCCTAATGCCGGGTAAGTGCGGTAACTCCTGATCGCTGTAATTTTTTTCCCACGATCTTGTTATAATGCGATGGTATCGGATGGACCACGAGCACTGTGTTATAACGGGGTATATATATATATACATATACAGTAAATTAAAATAAATTTTCTACATAAAATAATATATATATACATATACAGTAAATTAAAATACATTTTCTACATAAAATAATTTATTTTCTCTGTGTCTACCTAAGACCTCTCAATGGGGAATAGATAGCCACTATCAGTAGTAAGCTGGAATAAAGTTAATGTTCAATATTAAACTACAAGACTTACCCGTTTCAGTACCAAATGGGTAGAAAAGTTTTACTAACTGCTATGGTAAGGAAGGGGTTAACCCCTCCTGTGACCCCTCCTGGAAGGCCCAATCACCCTCCCGGGGGCAAAAACCCCCATAACCCCTCCCCACACACACAGTAATGGGCATTATTCTTGTTAGCCAAATGTGGCTAATAGGACTTTTTCCCATTGAAAAGCAATATAAAATACATTAAATAAAAAATACATAATAATAACATAATAAAAACTAAGCCATGAAATCCATTGCTTGTCACTGTGGCTACCTAAGCCCTCAATGGGAACCTAGATAGCCACATTGGCAATCAATGAATACCCTAAATAAATAAATAAATGTATTACTTACCCCTGTCGAGATGAAGGCCATACTCACTTGCATCCATATATTCATCCAATAAAGAGCTTATGCCCAACCATTAAAAACAAACAAAAAAAACCACCTGGAAATTATCCCAGTTTGATGACCAATTGGAACACAAACATAAAGACAAAAACAATTAAAAATAATCCCTGCCAAGACGACTTCCTGTATGACACCAGTGAGCACAGTCGCAGGTGGCTGAGCTCAAGAGCAGCCCCGCTCTGCACAGCAAAATAAATGTTGCCCATGGAGACTCTGAAGGCAGAAAGGGAAGGTATACAGAGATATACCAAACAAGTAAGCATGGGAAAGATGATCCAGGGAGAATCTTGAGTCAGGAAGGTAGAAAAGGGACCAAGCGCAGTGCTTGGAGGGTCACCAGATCATTCCTCCGTATCTGCATCCTATATAACTCTGTGCCTAGGACATACTTGAAAACGAGAGGTAACTCTCAATGTATTACTTCCTGGTAAAACATATTTTTATAAATAAATAAATAAACATTTATTTTTCCCCTTATGAGATACCATTGGATGATATTTCACTGGTGTTTTTTGTTTGCCTTCCTCAGGCTCAATATACTGTAAGTACGGATATACTGTAGGATAAAGTATCTGTCTAAATTTATCATAGGTTGAACTTGATGGACACATGTCTTTTTTTACCTCATCTAATTTGTTTCGGTGCGATTTTACATAGTTACAATCAAGAAAAAAGAAGAAAAAAAACACTGTGATCCCCAGCGTAGTCCCTGGAGCACCATGGCCAACTATTTGGGAAGCCAGTTGTCTGGGACTGCTAAGAAGCCTAGAGTACAGAGAAGTGAAAAGAAAAAAATAATCTCCCAAGATGGCCCCAGAGAGAAGAGTTACAAGGCTACAAGGTTACAAGGAGAGATAGAGGAAAAATAGGATGCAGCCCTTAAAGAGACGGGCTCTGAAAATGCTGCTATGGCCAAAGCACTTACAAAAAAAATGAATGCCTGCATTAAGTAAGCGGTTTGACTCCCTGCAAAACTCAGTTGAAGATTTTAAAGCGGAATTCTCCTTGCAAAATATAAGATTGAGAGAGGTGGAGACTAGAATGGGAGATGTGCAAGATGATCTGGGAAAAACAGTCAGAAGTCCAGCAACTAAAAAAGAAAAATCAAACCGTGGAGGAAAAGGTAGACAGTCTTGAAAATGTATCCAGGAGGAACAATATAAGAATTATTGGAATACCGGACTCTTTCAAATCATATCAATTTATGGATTTCTGCTCAAAATAGCTCCCGGAGACTTTGGGATTACATTCAGATTTGGCTACCATCAAAGTAGATAGAGCCCATAGACTAGGTTCAGCAAAATATCAAGGAGAAAGAGACCAAAAGCAGTGATGGCTAAATTACTGGACTTTAGAAAAAAAAACAGACTTTTGCGAGCTTACCAGGACTCAGGAGGAATTGCATACGAGGAATCCAAGATATAAATTATCCAGGACAATTCAGTGGCAGTCTCTAACAAAAGGAGAGAGTTTGGAAAACTTTGTAGATCTTTGATTCAACAAAACAAGAGATTTACTTTGGGGTTTCCAGTCACTCTACGACTTTTCACTTCGATTGGAGTAAACATTTGTGATCACCACAAAGACATTGAGGACATTCGAGCAGAGCATGATGAGAGGTGATCAGAGAAGATACCTTGCTTAAGTATCAAGACCAAATTATGGTTCTTTTTGTAATAAGGAGTGATGGGGGACTGATTTTTCTAACTGTTCCTCTATAGTGTAAGGTTCTATGCAGATGTTAACAGTGCAGATATGTATGTTCAGTATTTTCAATATTTGTAGGGTTAATTTGCAAGAAAGGATTGCAAATATAGCAAGTCACTATAATATAATGAAACTATAATGTCTTAGAAGCTCAGTTGTTGAAGTTAGATCAGACCAGTGCACTGTATTTTTCAGTAAGTAGAAGGGTGGGGCTTGAGGGAGCTTAGAGAAAGTAAAACTGGATAGAATTTGTACTTATGGAAAAAAAGGAAAGTCAACATACAGTATGTTAAGATTTCTATTTGTTGTGTTTTTGGGGTTAATTTTGTATGTATGTATATGTCTTTATTTATATAGTGCCATTAGTGTACATAGCGCTTCACATTAGTAATATACGTGACAATAATATAAATAACAATTAATACAAATAACAGATCATGGGAATAATCTGTTTCATGCTTCAGACATAAAAGTAACATTTCGGAAGAAGAGTCCCTGCTCTGGGGAGCTTACAATCTAATTGGTGGGAAGAACGTAGAAACAGTAGGAGGGCGTTAAGGTAAGTGCGTCTGCAGGGGGCCAAGCTTTATGTATCATGTATAATATTTGCCACGGTGTTACTCATATGCTTCTTTATGCAAGTGTGTCTTAAGGTGGGTCCTAAAGGTGGATAGAGAGGGTGCTAGTCGGGTATTGAGGGGAAGGGCATTCCAGAGGTGCGGGGCAGAAAGTGAGAAAGGTTTAAGGCGGGAGAGGACTTTAGATACAAAGGGGGAAGAGAGAAGACATCCTTGAGCAGAACGTAAGAGTCGGGATGGCGCATAGTGAGAAATTAGGGCTGAGATGTAGGTAGGAGCAGAAGAGTGTAAAGCTTTAAAAGTGAGTAGGAGAATTGAGTGCGAGATGTGGGATTTGATAGGAAGCCAGGAGAGTGATTTTAGCAGGGGAGACACTGAGACAGATTTTGGAAATAGTAGAGTGATTCTGGCAGCAGCGTTTAGGATTGATTGTAGGGGAGACAGGTGAGAGGCAGGAAGGCCAGACATCAGGAGGTTACAGTAATCGAGGAGGGGGAGAATGAGGGCTTGAGACAAAGTTTTAGCAGTTGAGCAACAGAGGAAAGGGCATATCTTTGTTATATAGCGGAGGAAAAAGCAACAGGTTTTAGATATGTTTTGAATGTGAGGGGCTAATGTGAGAGAGGAGTCGAGTGTGACCCCTAGGCAGCGTGCTTGGGCTACTGGGTGAATGATGGTACTTCCAACAGTAATGTGGAAGGAGGTAGTAGGGCGAGGTGTGGGAGGAAGGAAATGGAGCTCTGTTTTTGCCATGTTAAGTTTCAGTCGGCGAATGGCCATCCAGGATGATATTCCAGAGAGACATTCAGAAACTTTGGTCTGTATAGCAAGTGTAAGGTCAGGGGTTGAAAGGTAAATTTGTGTGTCGTCAGCATAGAGGTGATATTTAAACCCAAAAGATGTGATTAGGTCACCTAGAGAGAGTGTGTAAAGAGAAAAGAAAGGGGGTCCCAGGACAGAGCCCACAGACAGATCGATAGAGGAGGAGGTGTTAGCAAAAGAGACACTGAAAGTACAATGAGAGAGGTAAGAGGAGATCCAGGACAGAGCTTTGTTCCGAATACCAAGAGTATGGAGAATGTGAAGGAGAATTTTGTGTTTTTCTGTTTATTATATACTTTACATGCCACACTAGGCTGTTTATCCACATGGTCTCTACACTGTGCTAAGAATTCTGAATAGCTCCACTGGGCATATCCTTTGAGAGAGTAAGTTGCCGATGAGAATTATTTCATGGAATGTTAAAGGAATCAATTCCCCTATCAAAATAAATAAAATTTTGAAGCACCTTAAGCGTCTTTAAAGCCGAAGTTGCATGAATTCAGGAAACACATCTAGAAGAGACACAAAGTGAAAAACTTAGGAGAGACTGGATGGGTAAATGTATATATTCCCCAGCAGTAGGGAAAAAAGGAGTAGCCATCTTAATAAGCAAATCTTTACCATGCAAAGTTATTTCCACTGGAGTGGATGCGGAGGGCTGGTAATGAGGAATTAAACATATATAATGTCTATGGCCCAAATGAATATGATCAACATTTTGACCAAACTATGACTGATACTATACTCACTGGAAAAGAGAGTAATTTGATAGTAGGAGGGGATTTCAATTTCAATTGGGTAATGGATCCATGAATGGATACATCGCTCCAGATTCAATGGAAATCAAGGTTAAAACGTGCGCACAAGGATTTAAGGATATTTTAGGATTGGAAGACTGCTGGCGAATGTTTAACCCTTTGGAAAGAGAATACACTTTTTTCTCACACCACATAATTCATTTTCCAGACTATATTATATCTTTGCCAATAGTCAGGTAATGGGGAAGGTCACAGATACTAAAATAGAAGATATAATCATCTCGGATCATGACTCAGTATGGGTGGAGGTTTATATGGGACAAAGAGCATGGAGATACAATATGGAGATTTCCTGTTTACTTGTACAATAATGAAGAATTGAAAGCATTTCTTCTAAATAATTGGCTTTATTTTAGGGAAACTAATACGGCTCATTGCAACGAGGGAAGGTTATTCTGGGAGACTGGGCTGGCAGTTTTAAGAGGGAAAATAATTGCATATATAAATAAGAGAAGGAATGAGATTGGTTTGGAGTTCTCTAAGGCGACAAAGAGTTAATTAATAGATTCAATGCTTTTAAGCTAAATCCTACCACAGAGAAAGTTATATGAGAGCTAAGGATATATGGAGATTTGGCTGCATAGGAAAAAACAAAGGACATTTTCAGTTTAGAGATCTAAACTTTTACAAGTTTGGAAATAAAGCAGGGAAACTGTTGGGCAATATGACTAGAAAACCTATGAACTCAAACCATATTCTGGAATAAGGAAAAAAAATCGGAAATATCACCACTAATCCTAGAGAGATATAAAGGTTTTTCAAAATTTCTACCCCTTGCTTTTAATATTGTGATTGAACCGTTTGCTGAATATTTTAGAAATATGACTGAGTTTAAAGGGATTAAAATATGAGAAAAGGAAACTAAGATAATAATAATACAGTAATAATAATAATAGCATGTTCTTCTACAGCACTGCTATTTTTATGTAGCGCTTTACAGAGACATTATGCAGGCACAGGTCCCTGCCCCATGGAGCTTACAATCTATGTTTTTGGTGCCTAGAGTAACCGGGAACCAGAAGGGCATGAGTGTGGGGGTTTAATGTAGCAGGCAGGGAGAATGAAGTCAGCTCCAAGATCACAGGTACCCTGGGGATAGAATTAGCATTGGATGGGGAGAGACGATATGCCCCCGGTTGCGGGGCTCATCGGAATGTAGAGTGATGTGGTGGGTGACGGGGCCAGGTGTTACGGGAAATTGTGTCCTTGGGTTGGAGCAGAATTGGGTCCGTTCCCCCCCCTCCCCATTATGTTGATCAGGCAGGAGAGGGGAAGGATTGGTAGCCAATCTGTGTGGATGGAGTAAGGGTGCCTCGAGCGGAAAAGAAAGTGCTAATACAATGCCTCTAGCAGGTCCATTCAACAGCAACTGGAAAGCGGGAGGTGAAGGGCGGAAGGAATCGCATGAGACAGCAGCGGGTCGAACACTCGGAAGCAGCATGGAGACGGTCCCACAGCACAGAACTCGGGTTTGATAAACTTCGTACCCTTCTCTTAGCGGTTATTTTCCCCCCATATATGCTTTCTCACAGAAGACTGCTACAGAAAGTCGCAAGGGGGTGGTGGGGGGAGGGGAGCTGATCTTGGGGGCTCATGAGCCATGTACAGTAGATATTCTTGGTAATGTATCTTATTCCAACTCCTGCATATAATCATTAAGTTTGTGCGGATGAGGAGAGATCCTGCAGGAATAGTCAGATGGGGATTCGTGATCCCAGGAGAGCGACATTCGCACTATGAATGAGTGTCCCAAGGGGCCTTAAGTCTCAGAGGGTAGTAAAGGGGAGTAGTTGCAATGATAGGAGACATTTTGATACTCCATACAAACCCCTGCAAAGCACAGCCCCCCAGAGGGCTCTGTTAGTTGGGAGGTGAGAAAGCTGAGAGAGACCACGCATAATATAGTCCACAGAGGGAATAGAGCTGGGGTTCCCAGGAGGTTGTTATTTCAGGGGCTCCTATAGAAGTTATAGGGTTTAGGTATTTAGCCATTTAAGTGTTCGCATGTGTTCTTTTGTTTAAGTGTTTCGGTGTTAGTTTTGTGTAATGCACAATAAAATATATACATGTATTAATATAGATATATGCAAGTGTTTCATTAAAAGCAGTGTGCGCTAAAGCGCCGGTTAGGGGACCACTTCGGTCGGTCACCTGCGCCTCAAGACGTGTGCGATGGATGTTATCCAGGTACACACTCAAGTCCCTTGGGATCCTGGGTTTTGGATAGCCCCAGGATTCAGGCCTAGTCCAAGGGCAAAAGAGCCAGTTTCGACCAAGGTCAATATTGGCTCTTCAGAGTTGTTTTCCCCTCCTCCCTACCCCTTTCCCACCCCCCACCCCTCCCACCTCCCTTGGCGTCAGGTTCCTTCCTTGCCTACAAAATTATGGTTGCCTTTCCACCCAAAAGGGGGTCAGTTATGCATATTAGGATTGGGTTTCTGCAGTCAGATTGTGAGTAATCGGGGAACACGCAGATTATAAAAGGAAACAGGCAGATGTGGTGCTACAAGATAGGAGGGGGGTCATACCAGCTCAACCTTAATATTCATAATGGTTTGGAAAGGGTGGCGGTGCATAGGGAGTAAAGAATATATATTATCAAAATGATCCAGAAGTGATCAAAAAAGACACCCCAATGTTGCACTCTGCCTAGTAATAAAATTGTTAAACACAATAGTAGCATAGTTGGCCTTGATGTGGTTAATTTATACACCTGTATTCCACGTAAGATAGGCCTTGCAGCCGTAGAATTTTTCTTAAGATCTAGGAATACAGAAGCAAGGTTACACAATGTGTTTGTTATGAAATTATTTGACTTCACACTAAGTAGCAACTTTTTCCTATTCAATGGCAAATATTATCATCAAATCCAGGGCACCGCGATGGGGACCACATGTGCTCCCACCTACGCCAATTTATATCTGGGCTGGTGGGAGGAAACCGTGGTCTTCAGCGATGCCCTGGACATGTATGCGGACCATATAAAACTCTGGGTCCGCTACATTGATGATATCCTCATACTATGGAGAGGTACATCAGAGCTCCTTTCTGAGTTTGTAGAAAAACTCAATGATAACGAGTGCAATCTAAAATTAACTATGCAAATAGATCGCAATAGAATTGACTTCTTAGACATTACCATCACAAGGGGTAAAGACGGATACCTTGAAACAACTATATTTCGTAAACCGACAGCGACAAACGGTTTACTTAAAGCCGACAGCCACCACCCTACTCACCTGATAAGAAACATACCTACTGGCCAATTCCTCCGTCTCCGACGCAATTGTTCGACTTCATCCGACTTTGTTTCTAAAGCAGAGGAAATGAGCCAACGATTCTATGAGAGAGGCTATGGCAAAGGTACCGTGAAGAAAGCATTTCAGAGAGCACTACACACTCAAAGAGACACTCTACTAAGTCAAAATAAGAGAGGGGGTACAACTTACAATACACAGTGGAATGACCTTAGACAAATGTTTAATAGACAATGGCATTTACTGATAGAGGATGAGGATCTGACTGAGGTATTGAACAATTCACCTACCTTCACAAGCAGAAGATCCAGGAACATTAAGGATAGAGTCGTACGAAGTCACTAGCAACCAGTCCCAACAAGAACCTGGCTCAATCAGAAACCACGGGGCTCATTCCCTTGTGGTCGCTGTAAAGCTTGTGCTTTTATGCCTCCCACCAAAATGTTCACAGACATTCATAAACAGAATACATATAAGATCAAAGATTTTATTAATTGTAATAGCAAAGGTATCATCTATTTGATCAAATGCACCTGTGACAAAATGTACGTGGGTAAGACATATAGAGAACTAAAAGTCCGTATCCTAGAGCATCTAGGATCAATCCAGAATAGCCAAGATACTCCTATTTCCAAGCATGTGAATGGCATTCACAATGGTAACTGTAAAGTTCTGCAATTTGCAGGAATTGAACAGATACCCCAAGGACCACGCAAAGGAGACTGTAACAAACAACTTCTGCAAAAAGAATGTAAATGGATTTACAAACTTCAAACACTAAGGGCCTCATGCAGTAAGCGTTGATAAGGGAAATATGGCCATGTTATAGCCAAAATTGGGTTTGAGATTCAGTAAGCGCCGATAAGTGCTTCATATCGCCAGGTTTCGGAGCCGATAATTTGGTTATGGCCAGTCGCCTGCCGATAAGCCTGTTTTCGACACTGATCGCCACTTTTTTAAATCGGCTGGATTCAACAAAAAAAAACAGCTTATCGGGGCTGATCGGCACTACGAAATTGAGATGTTATGGCCGATTTCTCCCGCCAACTAAAGTTGGCATTTTGGACGGGAGAACGATCGCTAAGGCTGCCGGAACGGCACTTAGAAAAAAAAAATCTTCTGTACATCAATGGAAGTCAATGGAGCGGGGACGTATAACAGTATAGTACTGTTTATGTTTCATTGCTCACAATACAAGGGGGATTTGCATTACAGTGTGGGGGCATTCCCTGCATTGTGTCACAGCTGACGTGTCTTATTTGCATAACATTCGACTTTTACATGTTTTCAGCATTTGCGGGTCACATTACTCATCATGTGATGATGTGGCAAGGGAAAATACTATACTACACTCTTAAAGGAGAACCTCACATCATATCACACATTTTACTCAACTCAGCGACAATTATTTACATGATGTCACACATGTCACACATGTCACACATACACAGTATATTCATCTTCCTTTACATTACACAATGCTTGTAATGTGACACGCATCTTTAAACGTTCATGTACATCTGTATTCTCATGTTTACATATACTTTTGGGTCCTCCCTATTTTCATGACGTCACTTATTGGACGCTCAATCACATTGCATGTTTACATTGTAACCGTTGCATTACAAGCACTTCAACCTAACTTATACACACATGTACAGTAATTCATCATTGGGACACCTTGTAAACTCATTCTATACCAACTATCCTCATTACACAAATGCATGCATATGCACACGACTATTCATTGTTGCCAACATGTCACAATAACATGGATAATTACACATGTTACACAAAACTTTTCCCACGTCAATCTCAGCCTTTTTGTCTCATTACATGACTGACTCTTGCGTTCACAAGTGTTACATGCATTGCACATGCAACTATTTATTTGCAAGCAATCTTTGTACAAAGCTTCACGTCACATCATTGCCAAATATCATCATTCCCTGCAGAATACACACAACAAATACTTAGAACAACAAGTGCACACAGCTTGCCACAGAAGTACTTTATTATGTTAATGTAACACCTTGCATTTTACTATGTCACCTGACATCATCACATACCTATTTAAAGGACGCACATTACCTGCTCATTCACAGCTACTCATTTCAAAATGTTGCGAATGTTTAGGAGACGCAGGAACATTCTTTTCTATGACATGCTTGATGATCAAGAGAATCATATAGGGCAAGGTAGGGACACACCGAGGGACAGTGACAGTGACGCGGATACGACAGGGACAGGGAGAGGGACAGGCCGAGGGACAGGTAGAGGGACAGGAGATCAGAGGAGAAGACAGAGGAGACAACTTGTGCCTCGTCCGCGTGTGTACAGGGAGAGAACCCTGTTAGATGGGATGAGTGAGGAGGAGATTGTAAGTCGCTATCGTTTGAGTTCAGCAGCAATCTTAGCTCTTTATGAGGAGATAAGGGGGGATTTAGATTTTTTCACAGCCAGAGGTCGTGCAGTCCCTGGGCTTGTTAAAATGCTGTGCTCATTACATTATCTTGCTTCCGCGTCATACCAGACAACTGTGGGCATAGTGGGCGGGGTCTCGCAATCTACATTCTCGCGGGCCTTGACCCAGTTTCTCTATGCACTCAATAGACGCGCTAGGAATTATATTCATTTTCCTACAGAGGCGACAGAGTGGCTGGAAGTCAGGACTGGCTTTTATAATATAGCAGGGATACCATCTGTGCTGGGTGCAATCGATTGCACACATGTTGCTTTGATTGCACCTAGTCAGAGTGAGCATGTGTACCGCAATCGGAAGCACTACCATTCACTCAATGTACAGGTGGTATGTGATGCGACGATGAGGATAATGCATGTGGTACCCAAGTTCCCTGGTTCCAGTCACGATTCCTCTATCCTGAGGAACTCTTCAGTCTTCCATGCGTTCGAAGAGGGACATTTTGAACCTGGTTGGCTGCTGGGTGAGTACATATTTACATGTTCTAACACAAAACACATGTTGATTTAGGAATGTTGGCATTGTAGAATTTGATCACTAATGTCAGCTTATGTGTGCTCCATTCATTATACTGCACCGACACACTTTATTCGAGCAAATACCCAGTATGTACCTGGCAGATACCTGGAATGCGCCGCTCCTCACCTCTGACAAGCCCCGTTGCGTTTGCCTTCCCAGCCTGGGTTCATGCCTGGCTGACGAGCGGCTGATCTGTTAAATGATAATGATTAGGATTTAATGGGCTGCAATGCTTCGCGTGTCTACCAGATGGCATAAATTCATGAATTGTAATGCAGTATATATATATATACTGTGCAGTATTGCAGCCAGCGGGAATAAAATGCTTCAATCCCTGCCTGAAAATACCTCAATGCACTCGGGCAGAAAACAGTCACAAACCTCAATACACCCGGGTATACCCGAATTCGTGGGACTAGCCGAGCTCGAATAAAGTGTGTCGCCAGTGTAGGTGACTCAGGATACGGAATTAGGCCGTGGCTCTTGACTCCGGTGCTAAACCCTCAAACTGAAGCAGAGGACAGGTACAATGCAGCCCATATATCTACAAGATCTGTTATAGAGAGGACATTTGGCCTACTCAAGACCAGGTTTAGGTGTCTGGACAGAACTGGTGGGGCTCTTCTATACAAGCCTCAAAAAGTGTCTGATATTATCCTTGCCTGTTGCATTTTGCACAATGTTGCACTCAGGCACAATGTACAGTCAGACCTAGCTGAGGCTTTGGTAGACGAGCATCCCACCCATGTAGCTGCTGAAAATGAACAAACAGCCAGTGGTGGCCAGACACGACAGAATCTCATCAATTCATTTTTTTCTTGTAAGTACAAACTCATATGTTCCTAGTACTACTTTTATAGTTTAATTATGTTATATTAACAATAATGTTTCTTTATATAACCTTCTGTTAGGACACAGATGAATATGGGTTGCACACCTTTCTTTTCTCTGCTGTGTGCACAAAGGGATGTGGCACCGGTATGTTATTGTTGCACAGGTTATATAATCCCTCTTCAATTGTACTTTAGTTGTGTGTATGTGAATACAACTTGGGTAACAAAGCAATAATATTTTAGCATTGTGTTATTCCTTATGCTAAGACAAAACACATATTATGCCCATAATCATTCATGCTTCTAGTATGCTTACATACAATGTTATTGGTGCAGTGTAACATGTACATCCAGATGATGTGTACACCAGGCTGATTTACATTTTGAATGTCATGAAATATACATGGTGTTGTACATTTAACACCAAATACACACTTTGCTGTGTTGTTTACGGTACTGAAGATGGCATGTCAATGTTTGCAATTTATATATTGTTCCTTTGCATTATAGGTATATCTCCAGTATGACTGATCATGGTATGTATATTTGCTGACATCTCTCATAAGATGTGGCTACCTCAATCTTCCTATAATTATTGGAACTAAAAACCCAACATATTGGTTTAAACACAAATGTTACATATATGTACTTTCTGTATCATGTATATGCATTTAGCTACTCTTGAGCTTTCATGTGCATTGTATTAGAAAATGATTACTCCCATTTCATCACATTTTATGTATGTTTCCTTATAATTTCCATTAATGTAATATAGAGGTGGTTGGAGAAAAGGGGATAACTGTACTTATTTGTTTACTTACGGGAGCACATTCATCACTAGCATAGACACACTTTTTAAGACAACTGTTTGTGTCTCTATCAATTGGTGTAGGATCCATGTATAACACCGACAAATGATAACACCAGCTTTATTATGGTAGCTTATATCATCATATTGACTATACTATGTATTTCTAAACGATTAATAAACACAGTAAACTATAGTTAGTTAGGTTAATGAAATATACACAGAAACGTACTTCATAACATGATGGTGATGTCATATTCAGAACATCATGCATTGGAGGGGACCATAACATCTGGCCAGTAACATTATTTGCTACAGTCCCAAACCATTTTATCTACATACCCATGTAACAAGAGATTTTAAAAATAAATGGCTACTTGGTTGTAAGTGTCCTTTACATTGGGAGAAGGAGTGGCTCACTGAGTAAAGACACACACTGGCACTGATAGTTTGAAGCAGGGGAGTCTGGTTCAATTCCCGGTGTGGGCTCCTTGTGACCTTGGCCAAGTCACTTTATCTCCCTGTGCCTCATGCGGCAAAAAAACATTTGTACGTTCCACGGGCCAGGGACCTCAGGCTGAAACATGTGTCTGTAAATCGCTGCGTACAACTAGCAGCCCTATACATGAACATGCTCATATTATTATTATTATTGTTACATAGTTTCGACAGTCATACGTTCCATTACATATTAGAATACACAAATGTGTTAGCAGAGTGGGAATGGTTGTTATATATAAAACACACCATGTCATAAAATGTTAGTAGTCATTAAAGAACACTCAATAAAAATTCATGAGGCACTCTTTTGCAACATCATTATGTTAATTAAGTGCTTATGCAATATAGGCATAAGGGTATCACATTTTTAATTGTTTGTTAATAAGCGCTGCAAGCAATATAAAATTAGTTCCATATGTAGTATAGTAGTCGGTGGCTCCTCCTCACAATCATCTCATATAAAGGTAGACTCTTCTGAAATCATACATTGATCCGATTGTATCTTCCCCGACATCTCTGAAATACAGCAAACACATGATGGTCAAAGATGGCACCTTACTAGATATGCATCCGTGACAACGCGTTACGCAGCTCTATATGATTGTGTACATACACACGTCAGTCACTTATATGTTAGAAGTAAAACTGTTCATCAGTATGTAATGTTTCTTTAAATTTGTAGCAGGCATAACTATGTATAAGAAGTGAACGTTGCCTGTATACTGAAAGATGTGCGCGCACATCTTTGTGTGCGCACGCACTTCACGCTTGGCTCCACTAACTGTTAGCGCATGCGCAAAACAAAGCGTACGTTGTGCGTTCAATACATGTTGAAAATACCAGTAAACATAACATCTTTATTTCAAATACAATGAAGACGAAACTACATTCGTTCTAAACGAGTACATCTGTATTCTTTTTAAACAGACGTGTTTGAACAGAAAGCACGGCCGATAACACAATGCGCAAATGCAATACGTGTGACGTCATGTTAAGCCAGCGTGAAACGCACGCTAACACTCCTCCCACTCAATTAACATTCGGCTAACGCCCAGGGTACGCCTACAAACACTGAGCCGCACGCATCACACACTGCAGTTACCGTTACTATAACAAAACATGACAGCCAATAGGCTTTGAGGCGCGCACGTCGCTTGGGGGCGGGACTTACATCACTAATCCTTTTTAAGGACGCCTTGGCCCATGACAAGGGTCCCACGTCATACGTGGTGGACCCGGTTTTCAATGTTGTAGATGTTGCATGATAACAAAACAGGTATGTGTTAGAGTAATGGTAAAATGTTGCTAATATGTTTAAAGGGATAGGAAAGTACGTATATTTATTCCGTCAGCAATGTGTACTACTCTTTCAGGTCCTACTATATTGTATTAGGAAACAATTTGTTTGTGATCGCTACATGTTATGCAGTCTGCAATGTTACGCTGTATCCACGCATTGAAAGTGAAAATGGTGGTTACAAAAAAAAAAAAAATTTAAACGCAGAGTCAACGCATAACGATTGTTATATTTACCATTCTTCTAGAATTAACTCTTCGCCTGGCTGCAACTGGTCGCTCCAGAAATGCAAGCCATTTTCATCCACGCTTAACCCAACCGCTGAATCCAGTATGGCACATATCTCCTCCAGGATGCGCTCATAGGAATCGCCACTGCTTTCTTCAAATAATTGGTCGGGAGGTAGGTTCATTTCTTCCGGTTCCCATTCCAATGCAATTTCAGCTGAAAGGCTTGGTACATAATCATAGTACTTTTGTTCTTGTACAATGTGGGTTTCAGGAATGGAGGCTGCAGATATTGCAGCACGTATCGATTCAAACGGATCAGTAGTAGCGGATACATTGCTATTGCCATTAGGAATAAATATGCCTTTCACGACAATATAAGTGCCGTCTTTCAGGAGAAATTGTTTTTCCGGGGCAATCTTCCAGAAACCATAGGTGTGTTGTAGCTTATCCTGGTCACGTTCAAAAAAGTCATTACTTGATAAAGTGAATCTTATTGAGGAATTAAAATTCCGTGCATGCTTACGGTCTTGGTAATAAGGATATTTTGCTCGAATGAAATCATCGATTTGGCGTGTGCTTGCTTTCTGTCCGCGACTGTTCAAGATGGCTTCACAGATCATGTACTTATACCCTAAAAGGGGATTAATATTGTTAACGAATTCATCAGCCATGTCTGAGTAGCACAAAAGCTGTGTGCAGGTCTGTGTTATTTGCTCATCAAAATGAATGTGCTGAATGGCTAACAAACTCCTGTTTTTCCTTGTCAAGGTCAACAAAAGTAACTACTTTGACTCCTTATTTCAAACGCCAATTGGATTTGTTTGTCTAATTGGGTTAACAGTTGTGGTTCGTGATATGGGACTGTGGGAGAAACATTTCTCCTTCTTTTATCTCGTTTGTGAAAAACATCCCTAGACTGTGAATGCGTTCACATAGTGTTTTTTTGAAAACTAACAAAGACCAGTGTGTGAAAATATTTCTTAGCCAGGCATATCAGTAAAAACACACCTGCAAAAAGAAATGTTTTTTCCCCGCTTACATTTCTGTGTGTATGTGAAAGTCTGGTTAACTCCCTGTCTGCATGAGTTTAAATACGTGTGTATATATATATATATATATATATATATATATATATATATATATATATATATATATATATATATATAAATATATCTCTTATAAAAATATATATATATTTATATATAATATTTTATTTTTTTTTATATTGCAGGAGTACACACAACATTGATGGCATTAAGTATACCTTGTATGAAACCTATTTAAATGGTGAGAAACATGATTGAATTAAGTAATAAACATTTGTTTAAGCACAATACTGTTAGAGTCTCATACTTAGGATATTTCTCAAACATTAGGCCTGTATTATTAAAATAGTGTTTTCACAAGGAAGCATGAAGTGTATTAGTTTGTGTATACCAGTTTATATAGTACTATATATATATATATATATATATATATATATATATATATATATATACACACATATATACATATACACATATATACACATATATACATATATATATACACATATATACATATATATATACACATATTTACATATATATATACACATATATACATATATATATACACATATATACATATATATATATACACACACTCACACTCACACTCACACTCACACTCACTCAGTGTGTGTGTGTGTGTGTGTGTATATATATTATTATACATTCTGAGATGTTATAGAAACGAACACACAACTGATTAAAGGACAAAATTACAATGGCCAAGCAAGGCAAAGGTAAGTAATAATTTACACATAATCCTGCTGTACACGTACAAGAAAGATGTTTGCACTTACTTAGGTGTTTTAATAATTGCATGTGACTAATATGCATATGCAATTCTTACATCAATTAACACACCCAAATGCAATGTTTTGCTGCAAAGTCAATGGCAGCTTCTCTAAACTTAGCAACTGGCTCCTGGTGGACCATTACTGAACAGACGATTACAACATAAATATTTATAACACAATTAATTATGAGTGTTAACATTTCCAAAACTTCACGTGTACAAGAACATAGTTGAAAGTTTGGAAACAACACAGTCTTCAGCATACATACAATAGTAATTAGATAATCTGAAGTCAACAAAACAAGGCCAAAGACATATTTTCTGAATTATAACATTTATTTTTTTTGTTCCTTTTGCGAGCGAGTAACAGGCCTGCTTGTTGTCTCTTGAATTTTCCTTTTTCTTTTGCCACCAACTTTAGGCACAACAGAGCCACTTTGAGTGGCCTCTGGCACTTCACGGGCAGGGCTTGTGGCCACTGACTGTTCACCTACGGGGCTTGTGGCCAGTGACTCACCTACAGGGCTTGTGGCCAGTGACTCACCTACAGGGCTTTTGGGCAGTGATTCACCTACAGGGCTTTTGGGCAGCGATTCACCTACAGGGCTTTTGGGCAGCGATTCACCTACAGGGCTTTTGGGCAGCGACTCACCTACAGGGCTTTTGGGCAGCGATTCACCTACAGGGCTTTTGGGCAGCGACTCACCTACAGGGCTTTTGGGTAGTGACTGTTCACGGACAGGGCTTGTGCCCAGTGACACATGTGAGCAAGTTGGTAGACACTGCACAAGTGATGGTTGGTCTGTTTCATGTGTGTCTTGTTTTGTTTTTGTCGCCTCCTTTGTAGGTGTCTGCTGCTGAATTTGTACAGATGGCAGCGGTAGGATGTCATCAGGAACCTGCACAGCAATGTCTGCTACTTGACCGGTAACATTTGGGCCTGGTGAATGAATATCAGATGAATGTGGTGAAAACTGACCTGCATGAACAGATCCTGGCTGGGAGGTGTTGAATTGTGGTACATTAGTCATTCTCCAGTAATTAGCTTGTGTTTGCTGAACAACTAATGCTTCGAATGAGGTGTTGATTTTTTGCAACTGTTTAGGCACTTCAATGAAGACTCTGTGGAGATGTGCCAATTGTGATACTGTTTCTTCCTGCAGTCCAATCATCCTTTCCAGCACTGTCATCATGTCTGAATGGCGACGATTTTCTGCGTCCACTATTTTTCCCTCTGAAGCTACAATTGCATCGTATGTGGAAGTTGATGGACGATTTGGCGGTACAACAGTTTCTATTGGCACCTCTTCATGGTCACATGATTGTATTTCAGTCTCTTCTGTGGCGTCATCCTCATCATACTCATCATCCTCATCACCATGATGTTCTAAAAAGAAATGTACACATTATTAAATGGCATGTTAATGTATGCTGTGTTACTATGTAATTGTACTGTGTCCTAAGTAACACCTAACATGTTAGCATACGTTTTATAACCTCATTAAAAACTACCTTGACTTACGAATAATGTTTGGACTCAGTATGAAATATGAATGAATGAAAAGTTGCTCTAAACTCAGAAGTCCTACATGATAATTAACATCACTAACACAATACATGTTGCCTTACACTTAATTTTCACTGACACTAAGTAATCCTATTTAAAGAAGATGTGCAAAACAAATAATGCACATGACAACATAACATATAGAAGAGCACATATTATATGGCCAGCAAATGATACACTCACCTTCTAGTAGTGTTGAGCTGGCTGACCCAGGTGAAGACACTTGTTCCATCTCAGGTGACACATGTCCTCCAGGGGCAACTATATATAACAATAACATAAGTTTTACATTTACATGTGTAAATATTGAACAAACACTTATTGTATGTTCTGTATTTATGATTAACTAACAACATCAGTTCCTTAACCGAAAATGTGTGTGAAAGTGAACATAAATAGTTGTAATAACACTGTACATGCCTGTGTACTTAGAATTTTTGAGTTCCCTAACATACAACATACTATGTTTCTGCAGTAAAGCGTGAGGATAAATAGATTAAATGAGTACATAAAAATCATATGTTGTGTAGTGATATCAGTATCATAATGTACATAACTATCATGAGATGACCATTCACAATGGTTATCATGAAGGTGGTCATATTGCAAAAAGTGTTGTTTTTGGTAGAGGATATGTGTGGTACATTAATCGAAGATGTGGCACACCTGAATGTGGCTGTGACTCAACAAGACAACACATGCAGTGTGTGATAATGTGTCTTTCATAGTAGTTCAACTATAGATATGAGTGAACTAATGTGTGACGTACGCTTTGATAAGTAATGAGTTGTTGGGGCATTTAGTAGCTAGAGTTAAGCTTTCAAATGAGTGTGATTAACTTCAGTTGTGCTAGTCAGGTTGTAAGAAAGGTATTCCCTTCCCCAAAAAGCCTAATCAGCCACACCTTTCAATGACTTGAAACAGGTGCAAATGGTGTGAACTAAGTTGACCGTGAAATGAGGCTGTAATTAGTGTGTGTGCTGAACCCCACCCCCTCTGTTGAAGTGTATGCTGTGATGAGATATTAATTGCAGCTGCTTTAACACAATGGTAGATGAGCTAAGTAGTCATCTGCAGTGTTTAAGTTATGAAAACAATGACATAACATATGATACGTGTGCCTCATTATGCTGTCTGTATATGACATAAAGCAAAAATGGACCTTTTCATAAGCAACTATAGATGTGTTAGTGCCAGTGATGTTTGTAGGCCGTTACATGCAATTTCTTTGATGCATGCTTAAAATAGGCAGTAATGTCATGTTTGTCGGAGTAAAATCAATAAAATACACAATAATATGATACATATTTCTGTTCTGTACCTGTAGCTACTAATAATTTCTCATGAACATGTGTTACACATGTGTACTACCCTGTTGTTCCCCATCTTCGCCCACCATCAATTGCTTCCACTGCAGCTATGCATTTTGGGAATTCACATGTAAATGAGCACGCAATGGCACGTGCTATATTAGTTACTGCTTTTAGTAGGACTACTACATATATGTCTATTTTGAGATATATATATACAGAATCAGACATATACATATATAGATGCAGGTATGCTTATATTGTGAAGACAGTATAAAAAGCAGTGTAAATATGCAAAATAACTGTAAGCAACGACACGCCTAGTACAGTAATATTTATCACCTGCTGGAAATTGTGACGGATAAATTCCAATGTCACGGTCACCAGCCAAGCCTTCCACGACGACGGTAAGTAATTTTGGCCGAAGCAGCTCCTCCAATGGAGTCAATATGAGACGTTGTGGTGTGGGCCCACCTCCAGTGCCAGTAGCATGCACGCGTTGGTCTTGTATTTTCTTTTTCAATTTGGACCTAATATCATCAAATCTTTTCCGACAATGATACTTGTCCCTGACACTATTCCCACAGGCATTGACACCAATGACTATTGTGTCCCACATTTCTTTTTTGCTTGCTGCACTTGTCCGCCCTTGAAAAACATATAAAAGATATGAGGTAAATGAATAATAATATAAGCACCAGTTTCCTACACTGCTAGCTGTTCCAAGAGATAGCAAACATGCTGTTTTATGTGTAATATGTGCAGCACATGAGCATTCACTACTAAACCTATACATGTAAGCAAGGTTGCATTCATATTGTATGCAGTTCTGGCAAATTGACCGCCTGTGTTTATTTGTCCTTGTAAGGCATGATAAAAAGCTGTGTTTCCACACTAATGAACATAGAAAGATATTGTGTACCCATATTTGCATATGAACAAAACTCAGATGACCTAGGATCACATGTATTTGAATAATAAATGTAAAGTTACACTTACCTACTAAATGTCCATAGAGACTGTCATAGTGCTCCAGAATGCCAGTGACAAGAGCCCTATTTTCCTGGTCATTGAAGCGAGGATTACGTGGCTTCTCCACACGTTTTTTCCGAGCAGGTTTAGGGTCAGAGCTTGGCTGGTGCTGACTGGACTCTCCTTCTTCCAATGGAAGAGCCTCCAAAAGCTGGCCACCAGCAAGCACGCCACCACCAGACACCCCATCAGCAACTGCGCCACCAGCAGCACTCCCAGCACCAGCACTCCCACTCCTAGCACCAGCACTCACACTCCTAGCACCAGCACTCCCACTCCTAGCACCAGCACTCACACTCCTAGCACCAGCACTCACACTCCTAGCACCAGCACTCCCACTCCCAGCAACAGCACTCCCAGCAACAGCACTCCCACTCCCAGCAACAGCACTCCCACTCCCAGCAACAGCACTCCCACTCCCAGCAACAGCACTCCCACTCCCAGCAACAGCACTCCCACTCCCAGCAACAGCACTCCCACTCCCAGCAACAGCACTCCCACTCCCAGCAACAGCACTCCCACTCCCAGCAACACCACTCGGTGCACCAGCAACATCACTCCCCTGAACAGTACGTTCACTCCGACGCGTACTCCCACGAGTAGCACTCCCACTCCCACCAGCATCACTCTTCCCACGCTTTGCGGGCATACTTCCAGCACTCACAAAAAACAGACAATAAATGTACAGGCAATCACACGACCCACTTCCACATATAAAACAAGACAAAGATGTAAACAAAACAACAAAGGACAAAGCTCACCCAATACACAACAAGTCTCTCAGTCAATATGCAAATCTTCAATCGTCCAGCTCTGTGCGTCTCTCTCTCTCTCTCACTCCCAACAACACAGAGAATGATTAGCAGTACACGTTGCCTTTAAATATGGCGCGCAATCAAAAACATGCTTGTTTCGCCTGATTCAGCAAGATTTGTGATTGTGCAACCTAACAGCACCCCGCCACGCACGCCGATACACCTGTGTGTGATCGGCTCATCATCGTGAGAGTGGGCGGATTTGTTTTCTGGTTGATTTTGAATGTATTCGGCACTTACTGCATACGGAGAGGGAAAAACGCCAATAACATGACTAATCGATAAGCTTGCCGATTTCACATAATCGTCGCTTACTGCATGAGGCCCTAAGTCCCTTAGGTCTCAACGAGGGCTTTATATTCTCTCCATTTATTTAACATCAGCCTGGAACATACCATCTTCTGATTATTGATTATTGATTTTGGATTATTGATGTTGATAATCAGATTAAAATATGTTAATCACTAGCAGGATCGCATTGACCATTTTGGGCGATCCAAACATCTAGATGCCATTCCTACATCCAATACAATCAGGCTATTCTTACCCATGTACATTTACTATTGTCAATTGTCTATTAAACTTCAAAGCCATAAAGGATTATGTGGGTTTTATGCTACTAGGGGAATACTGCACTAACCACTAACTATGAGCTGACACCCAATATGAGAACATGTACTATTCACTAAATATTTGAGAAATATAAGGATTTCCCTTTAAATAAACACTATGCGGGACAGACTTAATGGAGATAGGAATATTCACTAATCGGAACATAGCCCCGCCCCCCAGAGGAGATATTTAAGCTCCGACTTTGAGAGTGTACAGACACTCCTTCCCCTTTGACGAAGAGCCGGTTTACGGCGCGAAACAGGTGTCGGGCAAGCTGGCGACGCTCCAACTAATGACATCAGCCAGATCGGAGTGCGATGCAAAGCAGAGCATGCTGAACACTGCATAAACGAATATCAATGGATACACGGTTGTATTTCTCCATACTCACCTCAGTTTAGATGCATGACCGGCTCTGGTCATGATTTGAATACTCAGACGGATACAATTTGACTGAATTCAAAGTCACTTTGTCCATAATATTGCAGAAAGGATACTGCAGATTATGTTGAATACAAGATAGCAACATTTGTGCTTGAGCAGCCGGATTTACGGTTATAATACTCAGACATATTGGGTTTGAAGTGTGGAAACTATTCTATCTACTCTGGGGTGTTGATACTATACAGCTTTCTGTTTTACCTACCATGGATATAGTATTGTTAAAACACATAACTACAGCTTCATACGCAGGGATTGAGTATGTGTATATATATATATTGTAAAACAAAGATCATATATATACAACCGTTGATGAGATCTGTTTGATTGCAATTGTGATCAAGAGTTTTCTAGATATATATTCTAACTATAGGAAATTGTTCCTTAGACCCTCTCATACTAAGGTGTTTTCTGTGCCCTGATACCTATATACAAAAGGTTTAACTAACAGGTGACACTTATCATAAACACTGATTACCACACATGGGTCTGGTAACGTGATATATCCATAACACGCAGACAACTGCTCTACTTTTTTAGAACATTTTATTATAGAAGAGTTTAAATAAAATGTTATTGTTATCTTTTTGTTACATTTGATTTCCCTTCCCCCCTGGTGTGAGCGTTTGACGTATAGTGGTTGACACAAATTATTGTGTTTAACAATTTTATTACTAGGCAGATTGCAACATTGGGGTGTCTTTTTTGATCACTTCTGGATCATTTTAATAATAGATGTGGTGCTATTCCATGAAACACATTTCAGCACAAGAAGCGCACCCAGATATTTAAATATAAATTTTAGGTGGTTTTACTAATCCTCCGCAAAAGAAAAAAAAGGGGAGTTGAATAACTCCTTCATAATAAGTTCATAATAAGTTTCATTTGTAGAGGAGGTGATCAAAAAAGATAGAGACGGGCGATTCTTGGTGATAGTGGGCTCAGGGCAAGCCCATCCATTAACGATAGCCACAATCTATGTTTCGTGTGAGCAAGACCCCTCTTTTTTCAGGAAATTCTTTCAGACTTTGAATATGGTAGCAAAAGGTAACATAATATTAGCCAGGAATTTTTATATACCAGTAGCGCTTAACCCAAAATTAGACAGATCTGACCTACACAAATCTAATAGCAGAAGCACGATGGATGCCCTAATCAGGGGTTTGAGGTATAATCAACTTGTAGATATTTGGAGAGAGCTGCACCCACTAGAGAGAGAATACACCTTCTTCTCGCACTTTAATGCAACATATAGTAGAATCGATTACTTCTTTGTCTTGAGTAGACTGGTTCCTCCAAAGATCTCCCATGCAGGGATCCATGATATTTTATGGTCAGATCACGCACCAATAGAGCTAAGGTGCACACAAAGTTTTCTAGACAGACCTGGAGCAAATTGGAAACGTAATGAGTCTAAATTGAAAATCCCAGAATTCGAGCAATTAATAGGTAAGGACATTTACCAATTTTTCAAATTAAACAACGGTAGCGTTGACTCCCAGTCTATGTTGTGGGAAGCACATAATGCAACTCTGAGAGGCACCCTAATTAGTATTCTGTATGAGCAAAACGGAAATGAGATAGAAATGCGAAGATAATTTTGTTACAGTCCAAACTAAAAGCTCTAACAGGTACTCATAAACAGAGTTCCAACACAAAACTTCTTAAAGAAGTGAAAGATATTAAAATTGAACTAAATCTTCTCTTAGCCTCCCAGGCTGACAATGCTTTGAGCTGGTCAAAGAGGTTGTTTTATGAGTAAGTGAACAGACAGATACCATGCTAGCTAATACATTAAAGAACATCCAACCAGGTTACAATATACAAGTGATTCGTTTAAAATTGGGAGCCACTACGGCCAACCCAAAGTCAATAGTGGAGGAATTTAAGACATTCTATGAGGATATTTATAATGGAGATAAGTGGCACATAAATATAGAACAAAAAGAGCTCTAAAGAATTTCCTGACAAGCTCTAACCTACCAAGGTTGAACAGTTTGGAGTGGAAGGTATTGGGAGAAAATTTTACAATGGAAGAACTAGTTCAGGTTGTTAAAGAACTAAAACCATCAAAGGCCCCAGGACAGGATGGATTTTCAAATCTCTATTATAAAAAATATATATTAAACTTCTAGCTCCTTGCCTACTTCGGATGTTTAATGTGGTACTTGAAGTGGCCGCGCTCCCGGAACAGATGCTCCAAGCGTCCATCTCCATAATACATAAACCAGGAAAAGATCCATTAGATTGTAAAAGCTATAGACCAATTTCCCTGATAAATACAGACATCCAAATGTATGCTTAACTGTTGGCCAATAGATTAATTTTAGTCTTTAGTAGACTAAGATAGACATCCTGCCTAGACTAATACATCTAGATTGTCACACTGTGCTGCCCGCAGACCAGACTAACCCCCGGTACTGAGGTGGAGAATGAGTAGACCACGCACCCACAGTAGTGAGGACGAGCCCGGAGTGTGGATTTGGTAGCGTGGCCAAGGCCAGGGTACAAGGGTTCAGCAGAAGTACTTGCCAGATCCGGGCGCAGAGAGTGGAGCGTAGTGATATCCATAGCCAAGGTTCATGGGCAGGAGAGATCTGGGTCGTAATGGTCCATGAGCCGTGTTCGAGGGTTCCGAGAGGTAAGCGAGGTCAAGGGATAGCCAAGGTCGAAGAGCCAGAGATGGTAGGTAGACAAGCCGGTTCGGTAACGAGATCTGAAAGGTAAGAGGGAGCTGGGCATAGGATCCAAACAGCACAAGGCAAACGAAACTATGCAGAGCGAGGTTGCATTAGAGCTACAGGGGAAATAAAGCACAGTGGCCCAATCAGAGGAGGAGGCAGGGCAGAGGTGGGCTGAGGAGCCTCCTGTGATAGGACAGGAGGTGATGAGCTGTCTTGTTGTGGCTGATGGGCTAGAGGGCGAGCCAGGACCCAGAGTCATCCGGTGGGCGGAGATAGCCACCGGGTGCAGTGCATAAATTAACTTATATGACGCGTGCCCTGTAAGTGGGGGCGTCGCGTGCCTATTGAGAGCGACGGCGGTGTGTGGGAGAGCCGCGGGGGAACGGGGGGTGACGTGATGCGTTCTCCGCTGCGAGGAGAATGAGCAGAGGGACCCGCGGCCGTACGCTGAGGTAAGGAGGGTCAGCGCCGAGAGCGGCATGGGCCCTGATTCCTTACACAGATCAAGTCGGATTTATTAAGGATCACCAAGTTGCAGACAACACATGACGAATCATTGATCTGTTAGAAATAGCCAATATAAAAAAGATACTGGTAATGATGTTAAGTCTAGATGCAGAAAAAGCCTTCGACAGGATTGAATGGCCATACTTTAAGGCCACGCTTGGAGCTAACGGTTTCAAAGAACGTGTGAGTAACGCTATCCTGTCTTTATATCTGGTTCCGTCAGGTAAAGTAGTTCACCAGTGCTTCCCATCGGAGCTCTTTAAACTTAAAATCGGCAAAAGACAGGGATGCCTGTCGCCCTGTTTTGTTCGCCCTATGTATGGATCCATTAGCAGCTCAAATTCGGAACAGCCCGGATATATCGAGAGTAGAAATACAGTAAACACACAAATGCATAAAGTGGCGTTATATGTGTATGATGTGTTTTTGACTACTTCAAAACCTCTTACCTCTCTACCGAATCTGTTTGATTTGTTAGGGAAATTTAATAAAGTTGCATAGTGTGATGAAACACGTCAGGGTATGTAAATTACGACATTACGTCATCACGCACGTGCAAGCTTTACGGCCGGAGCATGCAGGGAGCTTCATTGAGGCTGATACTCGCTTGCTACACTGGAAGCAGACCCGTGGAATATAATCTGCGGGACCTAACAGAGGATGAACTTCTACTGGTGAATCGGCAGGATATCTCCCTTTGGACTGTCGATGAGATCCGGGACGGTGCTCACTTCGTTGGTGGTGATATGATCACAAATTGCTTGTTCTTTTACTATCTTTGTGAGTGTTTTTAATCCCTTTCCCCATCCCTATTTTTATTAAATGTACAATGTTACGCTATGGGGCGTGCGCTATCTGTTTTCTTTTTTCTATAGAATCTACACTGGAACTGGTTCTTCCATTTGAGAGCAGCCGTGGACCCCTGGATTTTGTATATTTTTGCTCTGATTTACCCATCAGGACTCATTCTAGGGTTTGGACTTTTGCATATGTTTTTATATTGATCTTTCATTTATGCATGTTCACTCTTTTTTTCATGTAATTTAGAGCGCCATTTTTAGTTTGTTTGGTATTTATACACTACAGTACACTTTTATTCTATTTTTCCTTTATTACAGCTCTTATGTAGGCTTTTTGTCAATGATCTATTTATATCTATTATTTGCATATTGCACAGATTACTTGCATTTCAACACTATCACTAGTTCACTAGTGGCGCTACTTATTTCTCTCATATATATATATATATATATATATATATATATATATATATATATATATATATATATATATATATATATATATACTGTAGTGCCGACGAGTATTCTAAAACAAATCTGGGGCTATCACCAACAAGACCCAGGTACATGCTGCAACATTTCAGTGACATTTCTGTAGACAGACTAATGGCCCGTCGGATTAACAGCGGGGGTCCCTGGCAGTCCCATTAAAACTGAATGGGACTGCCAGGGACCCCTGCTGTTTTAATCTGATGGGCCATTAGTCTCTGCAGAAATGTCACTGAAATGTTGCAGCATTTACCCAGCATGTACCCAGCATGTACCTGGGACTTGTTGGTGATAGCCCCAGATTTTCCAAGGCAAGTTTTAGAATACTCGTCGGCGCACCTGTATATATCAAGATTATAAGTGTGTATATCAACCAAATTACCCCAAGCTTACCCGAACCTTAAGAGAAGACATTCGGAAATTTACAGCCCATAAGATTTCATGGTTAGGCAGGATATATAGTATTAAAATGAACCTCCTCCCAAATATCTTATACCTGTTTCAGACGTTATCGGTCCCACTGATACTGAAGGATATACTCTTGCTTCAGTCTGCAATTTCCAAATTTATATTGGGATGTAAAAAAACGAGAATAAAGGGAAAGATTTTTAAAAGGCGCCATTATCAGGGGGTTTAGTGGTACCTTGTCTGTTGTCCTATTGTAAAGCGGCTCAATTATGTCAAATTTCCCAATGGCAGACAAACCCAGAATTGAAAAGATGGGTGGCATTGGAGAGATAATTTTGTTCCCCATTGAATTAAACAACCTAATCTTGCTATCCAAATCAGCACACAAAATTGCTAAAACCCCGCTATCCTCAATGACTAACTCATTGTCAATCTGAGAGGCCGCTTAATTTAAATGTGCTCTGACCACGAAAGGCTCATTGATGACCCCCTTGTGGACTAACCAAGACTTTGCTCCAGGGGTGAATAGTAATGACTTTATAATTTGGAAACAAAAAGGATTTTATAGACTTCGAGATCTGGAAGGAAAGAGAGGAATTAAACCATTCGACCAAATTAGATCAGAAAAAGATATCACCCACCCTGAATTCTTAAGATACCTCCAGATCAGAGCATTTTATAATAAATTTCCCCCCCGACCTCAGTTAACTACATTAAAAAAACTGTGTCTCAAGGAGACTGACACTAGTGGACTCATATCGCAGATGTACAGAGAAGTGATCGGTTCGGGCTCAGTAGTGAACCATAAATTAAGCTATATGGTTCAGTGGGAAACAGATATGGGTGAGGCTTTAGACGAGGAAGAATGGACAAAAATAGTCACAGTGGTAGCAAAGAGTTCGATATGCACGACATTAAGGGAGAACGCATATAAATTTTTAATGCGGTGGTATCTCACTGTGGCGGTGAGGGGGTAACCAGGCTCACTAATAAGGGTCAAGCCAACTTGGTTGCCCCTGGGTCACATGTTGGGGTCCTAGAGTGTCAGCTCTTGTATCTGGCCGTCATGTATGTACTGCTATGCATGGTATGAAAATATGCGACAATAAAGAATTGTTGTGTTTTTGCCTTTCCAGGAGTGCCAGCAAGCAGAGATTGCTAGGCTATGAGGTTCAGGGTAGATTTTGCAGAAAAAGTATTTTCAGATTGTGGCTTTGCAGCAGGGTTCCAGCATTACTCGGTACCCCAAAAAGATAGCCGGAAATCAAGTCAGATTCTCAGATACCTTGAAGCACAATGATCCGGTCAAAATCCTACCCTGAAAACGTTCTTGCAGCTCACCGGCAGGAGTCCCTGCTTCAGCACAGACCAAAAAGGTAAAAAAGGGGCATAGGGATTTGGGTATCCCAGGTATAGTCAGGGGTCCCTGGTTTAGGGGGAGTCCCCCACGGTATATGTCCAAACCCCTGCACCCGTTAAAGGGGTTGGTGGTATCTCCAACTATGTATTTGTAATTTTACTTGTGAGAGTAAAATTATTTCTAAGTCCAGCTTCGGTACAATTTATGGAACCCTGAAAATGAACTTAAGCATTATTTGAAGCAACTTTTATTAAAACTTCTTATAGGAAGGTCTAGGAGCTCTGAAAAGGAACGTACACGTCTTTTCAGTAGATCATAGGGGATGAGGGACTTACAGTAAAATTATTTTGTATGATTTTTATGAACACGGTGTATAACAGTGTATATGTGTATGCCCTGTATATGAACTGGGGAATTTCCAAGTCCATGGTTCCAAGAGACCAGATGGCCACCAGGCTTGGTGCCACTGTGTCTGGATGAGTCCCAGACTTGAAAGTCTCAGAGATACCAAGGTGTTAGGGCAGGCGGAGTACCGGAGTTACACTCAAGTACCCACATCCTGACATGAATAAGGGCTATCGGGCAACTATTTGCCCATCCCCAGACTCTGAGGAGTCTGGCACAACGGGGGGTTCAATATGCTAAGTGGCAGAGGTGCCAGGTTGGCGCATGCCCCTTAGCAGAATTGAAATTAGTTCCTGCCCGGCTTCAGAGTACCGGCAACTCTGTGATAAGCTGGTAGAGAAATTCCCACACACTGATTGGCTATAGCATTTTATGAATGGGACTCAAAATCCTATAAGAAACCTAGTAGCCAATCAGGTCGTCAGATTCTAAGTGCCAAGACAGCAGCAGCAGATTTGAATTGATCAAAAGATGCTCTGAGATAAATAAACACCAGCCGGCTTCAGAAATTTCAAGGTGAAACATTTTCTAAGATTCACTCAGAATAGAACACAGCGGTCGCAGCTGGAACTACAAGCCGAAAAGAGTTCCAGGATGTTTGGTACTGTCTCCCAGTCAAGGGATTTTGGCATCTCTGGAGCAGATACAGTGGTGGCATCTGATAGCTCATGCCGAGTTGAGTTCCAGGACTTCTGCGGGTTCATCCCGGTCAACCAAAGACTTTGTTTTAAGGACTATCTGAGTTAGGAAAGGTTAGTTTTTTTAGCCCAGATCCCCCAACAAGTGTGTTTCCCTCTGTATAATTGTAATCTGTGTGTACGTCTGTTTCAATGGAATAAATTACAATTTGTTTTACTCCTTAGTTTTGCTCAATGAATGTGTTACGCTGGTGCTGCCCGCAGACCAGACTCGTCCCTTATACTGAGGTGGGGACGTATATGTGCATGCACCCGCAGCAGAAGGAGCGTGTCCGGAGTGTGGTGTTTTGGCGTTGCCAGGTCAGGTGTGTATACGAGTAGCAATACTTGCCGGTACCGGTACTGAAGAGGCGAAGTCGTTGCCATTTAGCCAAGGTCGGGGACGGAGAGAGATCCGGAAGGTCAAGGTCCAAGCTGTGGTCGAGGGATGAAAGAAGCTGCAAGGTCAAGAGGGAGCCGGGATCCAGAGCCAGATAGGAACGTCCGCCATGCCGGGTCGCAACCTGAATACACGAAAACAAAGGGAGAGCCAGAATAGACGTCTGTAGCAGAGACTATGTCGAGCGATGTGAGAGAGGTAGGACAGAGATTAAGTACTGTGGCTGACCAATGGGAAGAGGAGGCAGGCCTGGAGGAGCCCTAGGAGCTGTCCAGGATTGGTCCCCATAATAGGCCACCAGGAGGTAAGGTTTAGAGTTAACTAGTAACCAGCATGTGGGCAGGGGGCGTGGCTTCACTGCAAGAGCAGTGAATAAATTAGCTGGTGCCGCCACGCGCTCCGTAACAGGAGGGGATGCGCGCGCAGGGGCAATGGCAGGTGCCCGAGCATCAGCAGCACGTGGAGCAGCGGCAGCCCGACGGAGAGGATGGGGAAGCCCCTTCACCACACGGTTCGGGTGGGAGCGAGGAGGACAAAGCCGCACAGCAGCGGAAGTTGAAAGAGGTAAGGGGAGGTCACGCTGCGACCGCCTTGACCCCCGAGTCCTCACAGAATGATCCCGGTTTAAAGGTGTAATTGCCTGGTCTCCCATGACACTCATCCCACTAAAATTATCCAGATTTATACCGGGATACTCCGTAGACAGTGTAGAGAATTCGCCGACCTGTTACATATGCGGTGGTCCTGCCCGTGGATTATCCCTATATGGGAGACGATTAGAGGTTTGCTTCAAAGGATTTTTAACCTCACAAACCCACTGGACCCCTGGCTGTTTCTCCTAAATAGACCAACACCGGGTATATCCAAAGCAGGTTACAAACTGGTTGCTCATTTTGCAACAGCAACGAGGTGCGAGATCGTAGCATTATGGAAACAAAGTCCATAAATTCCCAAGATCAGAAATAGAATTTGGTTTGTGTGCCAGATGGAAAAATTAACAAGTTTAGTTAATGACACTGGCGTAAATTTTCTAAAAGTCTGAACGCATTGGTTGGCCTAGGCAGACATCCCCGGGGTTGAGACAAACACAATCTGGCTTTGATAGTGACATATGCGTTCTCGCTTAATGGGTGTGTATAATGGCAGAGATTATGCGTTCCAAGGGACTACAGGTGCGAGGAAGGACCAGGATCACAGGTTCCTAATATTTAGTGGATGGGTGATAAACACATAGGGATCTGTGGCGAGGGAGCTCGCTGGAGATGTGATACCTGGTTTAGGAGTGGACCTGCACCAACCAACCCCCACCCCAACCTCTATTTGGTGTTTGTTGTTTATACTTGACCAGCATTATTGTGTAAAAGATACAATGGATGTAAGCCTTGTCACTGTATTACTTTTAAAAAAAATCTTAGAAATGGGAAAGCTCCAGGGTTAGACGGATTCATTGGAGAGTTTTATTAAATGCTCATTGATGAAAGTGGGTCCCCCTTTTGAGAAGTGTTCAAAAAAATTCTAGCTAAAGAAGAATATATGGAAACGGGTTAAACTGCCTTTGTAAGAAATAATCATAAAGAAGGGAGAGACTCCTTGAACCCAGAATCCTATAGACCAATCTCTCTTTTGAATCAGGAAGAAAAGATACTGTCAAAAATATTGGCCAATAGACTTGCTACAGTCCTACCTAAATTAATACATGCAGATAAGACAGGCTTTCTAAAGGGTAGAGCCTCGGTTAAAAATATCAGAAAGGTTATAACACATACTGTATACACTGGACAAAAACTAATACGCAAAGCAATAAAGATAATATAATAATATCAGTGGATGCTGAAAAAACTTTTCATGATGTAGGGTGGGAATACAAGATGAATGTTCTGGGAAAAATGAGTGTTACCGGAACCTTTCTTGGTGCAATCAGAGCATTGTATAAAGACCAAAAGCAAAAATAATGTCAACAGATTTACTATCACTGGTGATAGGGCTTTTCAGAGGAACAAGGCAGGGCTGCCCTTTATCCCCCCTGTTATTTCATATTGCCATTGAACCACTTGCTGAATATCTTTAGAAATATGACAGAGTTTTAAAGGGATCAAGATAGTCTTATTCGCGGGTGATTTATTGTTGCTTTTGTCAAATCCAGAAGAGACTATAGAAAGAATACATCAGGTATTTGAAGAGTTCAGAAAATGTTTGGGTTTTAAGGTGAACACAGCTAAAGCTGAAATACTAATCTGGAGGGTAAATATCTTTACAAAAATAATTTCAGGGCAATTATCCCTAAAATAATCACAGAATTAAAGGGGTTGCAAAATGTACCACTTAATATATCCGGCAGATGTCAAATGGTTAAAATTATCAGTTTTGCAAGATTGATTTACCCTTTACAAGGGGATTAGAACTCTGGGCCAGTTGGTAGATATGAATAATAGTAGGTTCCAGTAACTGAAAGAACAAATGGAACTATCTCTGACAGATCACTTTTCTTATATACAAGTAATGCATTATTGCAAGAGTATGGAAAGATATGAATCAGATATATTGAGAATAGATGTTTTTGATGTCTTTTTTGAGGATCCTAATAGTACCAAATATTCTGTCTCAGATATATATGATTGGATTAGGGACAAGGAATATGGGAGTGATCTAAGAAAAATGTTTACTAGATGGGAAAAAGATTTCCCAGGAATTTAAGGAGTTGACCTGTTACTCGAAGTATTAACTCAGTTAGAAAAATTATAATTTCTGAGGAGTGGAGAGAGATGCAATATAACATACTGTATAGAGCCTATTATGCTTTTGATATCAATTCTAAAGGGATAGAGAAATCTAAAAATACCTGTCCCAAGTGCTCGCAGGAAAGAGCAGATTTAAACCACTGTTTATGGGATTGCCTTGTTATCTCTGATTTTTGGGATACGGTTCTGCAGTATATACAAGAATGTTTTGGGATAACTACAATAAAAGAGCCCTTAGCATTGCTGTTAGGAAATAAGAAAAGTTTGTAAAGAGGTCAATGTAAGGAAAAATGTCCCAAGGCTAGCAGAGATTGTCTTGCTTGCAGCAAGGAAAACAGTGATAGTGAAATGAATAAAGACTGAACCACCCACTTTAGATATTTTAAACGATTATCTGAATAAATTGATGATGATGGGCAAATTAGAAGCTTAGACAAATAAAGAATGAAGGACCGAGAAATGTTGAAAAAAATGGGAAAAGTTTATTGATATGGTGTCACAACAAGATAGGGATTCAATCATGTAGACATTTGAGCATGCCTGTTGGGGTCTCCTCAGACTAATTGCGATGGGTCACAGATAATTTTGCCCTTGAGGAAATATGATAGTACAGGGCTGATGGGGGACATAGTAAATGGGAAATCTTATGCCAGATTCTGTTTGGAGGCTGGGTGGTGATAGCTTTAATTACATTTTTTGAAAATGCTATTATCTGTTTTTTCCTTTTATTATTATTTGTGTTAATGTGTTACATATTGGTTTTTTTTCTGTGTTGTAATATTGTAATTTTGTTTAATGTTTGGAAACCCAATAAAAAAAACTATTAAAAAAAAAAAAATTATAGTAATTCCTACACAAAGGCACAAATTTTTTCAAAAATACAAACAATCAGGAAAAAATAATCTTTGCCCGATTGGACACAAAAATATAATAAACAATCAGCAATAACGAATCCATGTCTGATGGCACAAAAGTAAACAAAAAATGTAAATCTTTCCGTTTTTGGTGATGTGAGGTCGAATATCACATCGGGTAAATTATTACTGCAATGGTGATGTATACCCACTTAAAATTGTGGTAACGCCTGCAATGTTTTTTCCGGGAGTGATATTAACTACACTTTTGATGTATATTGCCCATAGTGTTCAGATTTTCAAATGCATGTGACTTTTGGGTCCTCATAAAGGGCAACAGTCAGATTGAATTAGAAAAGACTTTGAGATTTATCCTTGAAATGCTCTTTCTGCTTGTGACGGTAAGGGGGCAACAAGGCTATGCAACAAAGGTCAAGCCCAACTGGTTACCCCTGAGAGCTGGGGGCCCCTGGCAGCTAAATAGCACCATAAGCAAGGGGACAGGTATTGTAACAGTTAAATGAGGTTAAGTTTATGGTCAATGACACAGCATACCATATGCTCACCATAGATTGTAAATTGTTGAGTACACACAAATTAAATCAGCTGCTGCTAATGTTGATACACACACGTGTCCTATTGGTATCTAACAGCCTGACTAAACATAAAAGCCATGACATAGCACAGTTCTAACATCACTGTATAATTTGAATCTTAGGGCCTCATTCAGTAAGCGTCGATAAGGCACTTATCGACCACTTAGCGGCCAAAATGGCTACTCATATTCAGTAACCCTCGATAAGTTGGCGATAACGGCCTGTATCACCGAAAAATCTTATGACCAAAATCAAATCGCCGACCAAGCGGCGATAAGGCACTTTTCGACAATTTTCGGAATGATCATAAACACGCGCGATTCTAGTAGCCGCGATTCGCCTATCGCGGCCCTAAAATGGTGATCTTATCCCCAAAGCAATATGCCACACAATTTTGGCAGATTGGTGGGGAGATGCGTTGATGAGCAGCGATAAATTGGGATTATGAACATTTTTGGCCTTTTTCCTGCATAAGATTGATATGGAGATCCTCCCCCAGGAGGTATAGACGCAGCACAGCCGAGATGAAGAGATACGAGAAGGCTGATGTAGAGACTATAAAATCTTTATTGGCATAGTGTGCAAAAGGATCCTCTGTGCCAATAAAGATTTTATAGTCACTACATCAGCCTTCTCGTATCTCTTCATCTCGGCTGTGCTGCGTCTACACCTCCTGGGGGAGGATCTCCATAGCATTGCTGACCGTCGTCACCACGCCGGGTTGTTGCTGGTATTCTACTGGTGCCCCTGCTGAACCCGGAAGTCCCGACACTGCCGCCGGTCATATGACCACCCACCACGATGGAGCGAGTGCAGGGTTGGCGGCTGGAAGAGGTGTCGGTCGCTCGCCGCGCTACACTACATTGATCCAGTATTTCCTACTACACAGAGGAGTCACTGCAGGAGGACCGGCGGTTCCACAGAAGACACGAGGACCTGGATGTTACGGTGCCATTAACCCCTCTCGTGAGTGATTTTGTCTGTCTTTACACTATTGATGCTTGATATAAGCCAACTGTTATGAAGGACTGTGTTTATATACTCACCTATTTGGGGTTTGCCATAACCGGTGTCCCATGATTATTTTCATAATACTATGCAACAGCTTTGAACATTTCTGAGCGCCTGGTGGGTTAACACATTGTTTACCCGTTACATATATGCAGTGGTTGACAAATCACCAAAATATCTACTCGCCACACAAAAAAATCTACTCGCCACCTAGTACCAAACGTGTGCTGCTTGGGCCAATATTTACTCGCCTGCGGGTTAAATCCACTCGCCCGGGGCGAGCAAATGTATAGGTTTGTCGAACACTGCATATATGCATAAGATTGATGCCTGTGGTCTCCGGAGCTGATACACATTAATACCAGCAATGGAGCCCCCCGGCATGTATCCGATGCAGGAAAAAGGCATTTACAGTCACTTCATTACCTTAGTGGCTAATCGCTAAGGCAATGAAGGGGTTAACCACTCATGCCAGGCTTATTGTGGGTAGTGGGGGTGGGTGAAGGGGGTATTTGGTCCTTAGTGGGTGTTTAGGCCTTGCGGGGGGGCAGGAGGTTGTGGGTGGACTTAACCCCTTCATTATCTTAGCGGTTAATACCGCTAAGGTAATGAAGGGGTTAACCCTACCACTACCCACACGCAAGGTCTAAACACCCATCCTTGGGGCTAATACCCCCTTCACCAACCCCCGCTATACACAATAAAAAAAACACACACACACAACCGCCCCAAAACCCACCTCCTTGGCTAAATTAAAATTGCAATATTTAATATACATCAATACACCCCCTGTTTCCCCCCATAATTCAATACCATTATTTATTTTGTAACATACAATATTCATACCCCAGACCTACGGTAGTCCCCTGTAGTCCCGACGGGTGTACGCAGGCTCCACAGTGCACCAGTACCCCAGGGTCTGGGGGTCTACAGGTGGTTCCCGCCAGGCACATGGGCCTCCAGGTTGTCCCCACGGGTCACCATGGGCCACAATGGGGTCCACAGGTGGGCCCACGAGTGTCTGGGGGTTCCCGGGTCAACCCCACAGGTGCCTGAGACCCTTGGGTGGTTCCCACGGGGGGCAGGGCCCCTATAGCTTTGAGGCCCCCGGTTCTTCCCTGCAGGTGTCCCCCGTGGGTCCGCAGGTGGTGCCCATGGGTGTCCGGGGGTCCTCAGGTGGTCTCCATAGGTCCCCAGACCAAAGATACCAACCCTGTATGTTAACAAATAAACATGGCGTACATTTCAATCAATCCCCCCCCCTTCCGCCCAAACACATACAGTACAGTAATGGTCAAAATAAATATTATCCAGATATGGATAATAGATTATTTGCCCATTATTAAACACAACATTAACCAGCATAAATAAAGTAAATACATACATTTCTACTTACCACAGCAGCAGGTCCCTCTGTCCTACATTGCCAGAAAGCATACATAATAAAGAAATTCTAATGGCCCCTAACCCCTTAATCACCTTAGCGGTTAATAACCGCTGTAGTAATTAAGGAGTTAACCCATCCCTGCCCCACTACCCACCCGGGAGGCCTAACCACCCACCCCGGACTGACTATACAAACCCTGTACCCATTGAGTAGTATAGTGGTACATCATACCCATATAATAATAATATGGGCATGATAAGCCTCTATATACTCAATGGGCACCCCAATCACAATATATTTATGCACAAAACACACAATAATAAAACATTCAAAACCACCAACAAAAAAAACACACTTCAATAAATAAAAACAGTAGCCAGCTAATCCAATGAATACAAGCAATAACAAGATCAACAATTAATTAATTAAACCATTAAACAAAGCAATGAATTAATCAAACTCAGAAATCTTTCAAACAGTAACCAATCAAACCAATTAATTACTAAACCAACTCAAAAATAATTCTAACAGTAACCAATCAAAACAATTAATTAATACAACATTAATGAATGAATTGAAACATTAAACTACAAAGAAATCAAATAAAAACATATCAGAAACAATCATTAAACGCATTAGCCAATACAATACATCCTTAATTAAAAAAGAAAAACAATCGGAAACATTTTATTTCAATCAAGCTGAAAAATACCAAACAATTACATCCACATAATAAACTAACATTGCAAAAAACAGCAGCAATACAAAGCCAGAAATGCCCCCCAAATATTGTCCTAATAATATATTGATCTGTAGTCTAAAGTAGTACAGATCAATATATTATCAGTCAATGTTCAAAAATAAAAAATTAAAAAAACACATCCAATGTAAAAACCTGTAAAAAATTAATTTACAAACATGCAATATATTACTTACCATTAGAAGCGCTGGCCCTCTGACTCCTAGGGAAACAGGAAGCTCATGTACCTTGAAGGCCTCAAACAGCATCCGATGCCATCCGCCATGAAGATCTGGATCAGGTACCCAAATCTTCTTTCTTCTTTCTTTAATCACCTTCTTCTATCTTCATCTGTCACAATTTCTTGATCTTCTTTATCTTCTATCTTCATCTGTCAATCCATAAAACCCCAAGGTAGATCCCAACCGATGTTGTCTCGTCGTCTTCTTTGGCTCAAATGAGGCGTCACGGCCTTAAATAGGGCTTGTGACATAACATGTTGCCTACAACTGGTTTAACAGCCATATGATTGGCTGTTAAAACCATGTGCCAACTTTATTTTTTTATGAAATCACTTAAAGGGAATTATGCAAGCCAATCAGAAGGGCTGTGCTTCATTTGCCTTTAAGATGCCGTCAATAAATACAAGATGGCCGCGTCACATGGTATTTCAGCCAATCAGATCGTGGGAAGACATCCTTGAGAAGAATGCAAGAGTCGAGATGGTGCATAGCGAGAAATTAGGGCTGAGATGTAAGTAGGGGCAGAAGAGTGTAAGAGTGTAAAGCTTTAAAAGTGAGGAGGAGAATTGAGTGTGAGATGCGGGATTTGATCGGAAGCCAGGAGAGGGATTTCAGGAGGGGTGACTTGGAGATAGATTTAGAAAAGAGTAGAGCGATTCTGGCAGCAGTGTTTAGGATAGATTGTAGGGGAGACGGGTGAGAGGCAGGAAGGCCGGCCAGCAGGAGGTTACAGTAATCAAGATAGGAGAAAATGAGGGCCTGGGTCAGAGTTTTAGCAGTCGGGCAACAGAGGAAAGGGCGTATCTTTGTAATATTTGGGAGGAAAAAGCGACAGGTTTTAGATACGTTTTGAATGTGAGAGGAGAATGTGAGAGAGGAGTTGAGTGTGATCCTTAGGCAGCATGCTTGCACTACTGGGTGTATGACTGAACTTCCAACAGTAATGTGCAAGGAGGTAGTGGGGCCAGGTTTGGGATGAAATATGAGGAGCTCTGTTTTTGACATGTTAAGTTTAACTCGGCTACTACTCTACTACTCTCTGCAGAGATGGGGGCCAACATTTTAAATTGACAACATCAAACTAAAACATGTATAGCCATGCTGTAAAATGGCTGCAGTCATCTCTCCTGCTGGCAGTAAGGCCTGGTAAGTTATGGGCATTCCAGCAGTAATCATGGAGGTTTGCCCTCACACCCTGGTGAGGTGCCTATGTATGGATGGGAGTGGTCACAGGCTCTGACTCCCTGGTTGGTGATGTCAGAGTTGTGTCAGCCCCCAGAGGATACATAAGGCACAGCACTGATCAAAAGTTAGGAAGTAGGTAGTAGTTAATAGTTAGAGGAGTTCAGAGTTGAGATACACTGCATGAATAATGAGACTGTGACCAGGGACCTGGCGCAGAGTAGATATCCCTACGGGGATAGGGAATCCCTACATTAGGAGGACTATACCTTTCAAAGGGAAGTACGGTGAACAATGGAGGGCTAAATTCACCCATTGTGGAGGGCAGCTGGCCCACCATACTAATAAAGATTATTCTGATAAAAGAGACCCTCTTGTGTAAGTGTGGAGTGATTACGCAGGGGGCTGCACCACAGAGGAGTTCCTCACCAGGACCATCCACAAGCTCAAGCTGGGATCCTGATGAGGTGGAGGCGCTGCACTGGGTATAGGTAGGACTCAAGAACACTACCTCAGCTGCCTGTCTGGGTTGGCAATCCCCAAACACCATCATGCGGGAGACTCAGGAGTCCTGTTGCCAACAGGTGCACCACCAGATCACACTGTAATGGGGACTGGTTAGACCACAGGGGCCAATATGAGATTGGGTAGGTCAGGCCAGTCCAGAAAACCCGTTACACATGTAAAAAAAAAAAACGAGGACTATGTTGAATGAATAATTATTTGTAAATATTCATCTGACATGTTTTTTTCAAAGAATAGAGTTTTAATCCTTACATACCACTGACACCAATTATACTACTAATCGTGTGGTGAGAAGTATTTAAATGGTATATGCAAAAATACACACATACGCATACTGTATACAATTATTAAGTCAATATGTCTAACCACAAGTTGAATAGGTTAATTGTTAGTCTCTGACTTGATATCTTAAAATGTGTTGCTGAAAGTGTGAAATATGCAAACTAAACAGGTAAACTTTAGTGAACACTTTCACAAAACATGAAAGCTTCCTAAAAAGTTGTAAAAAACTTGTGGACCAAACTTTGAGACATCTATGCACGTTTCTATTTGTCTAGAACAGCTCTACAATTAGTATAATATCTAGCCCATTTTTAACAAAGAAGAAAAACTACAGTGAAAGCAATGGGATTTTTCAAATGAAAACAGATTTTATACAATTTTTTTTTTAATCTGGTGCAGTATTTTGCACCAGTTATGTCCTGTTTGTGAGGCTTGACAATAAAAACAGCATGGACAGAACTCACCAGGAGTTTAAATGTAGGTACTTGAGTAATGTTACTGCATTAGCGTGCAAGGGCCAAAAAAGCCCAAAACATTGTTCATTTGACTGGTGTTTCTTTTGGGTTTTTTTTGTAGACAATAATTTTTATTTTCATTTATAATCCCATATATTTGTAATGGTGTTTCCCCCACCCAATCGCAGATAGGGATCCTTACAGGTGTGTGGTGCATATACCTGCTGGCAACAGGAGGGCTGAGTCATCCGCCGATGGTAGTGGGGACACAGGAACAGGCTTCTGGGGTTCATACCCCACATATCTCCTTAGCAGTGCAGCGCCTCCATCTGCCATAGGCTCTAGGAACTGAAGGTGATCTCCCACGGTAGACCTTTTTACCTCTCCTCCCAGTAATGTCACATACCAGGCAGGAGGTATATTGCAAAACAAGAACGGGTTTATTACTACACTCTGCAGTAACAGTTACACAGCAGTCTTCTGCAGGATACAGTCTGTCAGGTCAGCTATCATTAAAGATGGTCCCTGGACCGTCACTACAGGCCAAGGGCATCCGCAGCCATCCTAGCTCTTCCCCACCTCCCTAGCGGAGGCAGAGGTATGGTCCACACTCACTCTTCCCCGGAGGGAAGAGCAGATGCGAAGGCCCCTATCTCACACTCCCAGTGGTGTGACCTGCCTTCCTCAGAAGGGAAGGAACAACCTCCTAACTTTAGGGCAGTCCTGCCCTTAAGTACACCTAGAAGGCGGGCACCCCATTGTCCCAGGTACAACAGGACGTACCACCCTCTCCTGCCACTCACGTGCAGTACCAAAGGTGAGGGTGAAAACCCCATACCAACTGCTGGCAACCTGATAGTACCAGGGTTTACTGCCAGCCCATTGGGTAGAATAGTAGTTAGGGGTGGCCCTGCTACATATTGAAGCTAAGAGACTTTGATAAATTACCTTCTTATTATTTTAACATTATTCTTGAACTAATAAATACCAATAATTGGTATTAATATTTATTCTGCACCTGTAGTCATTTACTGTTTTCTTTCAAACAGCATTAGGATTAAACAATTCCTCAAATATCTACACAGCTGTTTGCGAGATGAAATCCTGGTAGCACATTACAGCCAAAGGGAGATCAAATAATAATGTTACTTTTATGTATTGTTATTGATAAATTATAAGCAGATATTTGGTACAAAAAAAATAATAATAAATGAATGGCATGATGCAAGTGATTACGTTAACCCACTGAGTAAAGGGAGATAAGGGAGTTCAGACATTTAAATCAATTTAGAAAAAAACATGGTGCTCACATCAGATGAGAAATGTCACCAAGAGCATGTTCTACTAAAATCATTGTGGCTTATCATTTCTCTGATCATCAATGACACTGACATACTTATTGACAGTGATGTATTTGAGTAGTATTCAATTACACACAGAAAATCCTTCTTTTCTCCTGCTAGTGTTCTGGTCAGTTCAGCTGAAATGCCAAACCATGAGACAGTGAACGATTTCTGTATTTTTGTAGTTATACTACTCATGGAGAAACGTTGGTTGCAAGTTTTGATACCTTTCAGTAAAAAAACATCACAATTCTTAATAGATATACTCATATATGAGTAGATTTGCTGCACATTTTACAAATTCATGGTTGATAACAAAGATGTAAATAAAGTATATGAAATGTCAACAAAAGTACCAACTTGGAGATAACATCAGAATAAAGATGGACGAATTAGTCAAAATCAGCAGATTTTTTACTCAAATCTGATCCACACATGGAAATACAAAAGTGGATTGGGAGCATACATCCAAACCTGCTCTAGGATTCCATCTTCATGGAATTTGTGAAATCAACAATTGGATTTTATATTAGATATGAATGCACATTTTTCTAAATTTGATTTGCGCAGAACCTGAAATATGGGTTTTGGAGGAGAGGAGAATATCTTATGAGGAAGGGTATATTGTCAGCGACATCAGGATTAGAACCCACAACCTACTGTATGCTATGCAAGGCAGAAGTTCTAGCAGTGAGTTAAACCAGGATTTGGATATATCAACTGTTGCAGCATAATTTTGCGCTCTAATGCCTCTTAGTTTAACTGAAGTCGCTACTGGTGATGTCATACCAACTTCTGTCACTAAAACCTGAAGCGTTTGTTGCAAACATTGTTTCTTCTGGGGCAACAGGGAGAGTATCAGGGATTCTCCTATAAAGAGTTCTTATTGTCTTGGAAACCGATTGGTATTTAACCCAATCGTGTCCTGATTTGTGTGACTGGTTGATTTCAAGCACTGGTTGTATATAGTGTGCCGTTACAACCAGAAGGAGTTGGAACAAGGAAGGGGTTAAACAAGGTATTGTATATTGAAGTACAGTTAATTGTTAGTACTTGTATAACTCCATAGTTGCAATAATGAGCAGGATTGAGAATGCCACTCAATGCACATCTTGCCCCTTGTATGTACACATCGTGCACCTGTTCCAGGGAGCATACCGCTGTGAGAAGTGTGAACAAGTGGTCTCTTTAGAGTCAGAGATTGCTTATCTGCAGAGGAAACTTGCAATATTGAGAGACATTGATAATCTTTAAAGGAGTGTAGTGCTCATTGAGCAGGCCCTGGCTGGGACTAGTGGTGCAGATGGTAGAACTGTGAGTGAGGAGCAGGTAGGTAGCTGGGTAACAGTTAGAAGGGGAAGAGGAAGAGGCAGGCCAGTTCTGAGCTGACCCATCCCAATAGATTTGCCATATTGAGTGAAGATATTGGGAGTGTCAGGGTAGGAATGGCAAGGCTGTGAGAGACTGATTCCTCTAGTAGCCAGGGGAATAGTTTCTCCAGCATAGAGGGAACTCAATATACTCAGAGACCAAGAAAGATTGTGATGATAGGGGTCTCCATTATTAGTTAGATAGATAGGGCATTCTGTTGTCGTGTCTGCATGCACAGAACAGTTTGTGTTCTCCCGGGTACTCGGGTTCGGCACATTGTTGATGGGGTAGACAGGCAATATTAGAGACAAGCTCTGTATCTGTGTTCAGAGAAAATGCATGTATCACTTAGTCCAATAATAAATCCAATAAATCATATCGCTTTCCTCATCAACACAGGCAATATTCCAATAATGACTTGCTAGCAGATGTAGTCAAATAATACTTCTATAATGGGGAGGTATAGGGAAATACAACATAGGTTGGCCACACTGCTCAAAATAAATCAACAGTGGGACCCCAACTAGTAATCCCAAGCATGATAACACTCCCAATGGAGCTAGACTAGATAACATCCATGGAAGAAAAATAATAAAGCACACTCACACTTGGCAATGTTGCCAGAAATCCTGTGTTAGCCTGCAGCTGCAAGATAGATACTGAAGGGTGTATCCCTGGAGGGAACATGCAGGCAGTGCACTACTTTGAGGTGCATATAGAAAAAAGATGCGACGGTGGCTGGATCAGATGCAATAAAAATAAGCTTCTTTATTAAGGAACAAGACAAACAGGGTTCACATGATGCTGTAGAGGTAGACAGATTGTTGGTAGGGGCTGGGACTGACCTGGCGGTGTTGGTACATGTTGGCACGAATGACAAAGTTAGAAATAGATGGAGGGTCCTAAAGAATGATTTCAGGGCTCTAGGCCAAAAGCTTAAGACAAGTACCTCCAAGGTAGTATTTTCTGAAATACTAACAGTGCCATGCGCTACCCCAGGGAGACAGTCAGAGATTAGGGGCCTCATGCAGTAAGCCCCGATAAGGCTTTTTCGGCATTTTATAGCCATTTTTTTCCTTCCTGATTCAGTAAGTGCCGATAAGTGGGAATTATCGGCAACTTTTCCTCTCGATAAGAACTTATCGGGAGACGGCTGCCGATAAGCCACTTATCGGCACTTTTTAAACCCGGCTGAATTCAGGAAGCCCCGATCAGCTTTTCGATGCTGATCGGCACCCCAGATTGGAGAGTTTATGGCCAATCCAGCCCGCCAAATAAAGTTGGCAACTTGCTGGAGGAGAAGCATCGGCCGGGGCGACACTTAGAAAAAATCAGCCCTTTTTCCTGCCTGTGATTGATGCCGGGGGTCTCCGGAGCTGATACCCGCACCGGAGACCCCCAGCATGCATCCGAGGCAGGAAAAAGGCATTTAAAGGCCACTTCATTACCTTAGCGGCAAACCGCTAAGGCAATGAAGGGGTTAACCCACCGTGCCATCTTTATTGTGGGTAGCGGGGGTGGGTGAAGGGGGTATTTGGCCCTGGGTGTGAGTTTAGGACTTGCGGGGGGGTTGCGGGGGCACTTAACCCCTTCACGACCGTAGCGGTTAATACCGCTACGGTCATGAAGGGGTTAAGGCCTCCCGCTACCCACCCGCAAGCCCTAAACAACCACCGATGGGGCTAATACCCCCTTCACCCACCCCCACTACCCACAATAATAAAAAATACACACACCAGCCCCACACTAATTAAATAACTAAATATATATATATATATATGAATGACCCCAACACTTCCCACGCTCTGATTGGCTGCCGTACCATGTGAGTCCGGCCATGTGTCTTTTCATGACGTCATCTTAAAGGCAATTGCAGCAAAGCCATTCTGATTGGCTGTGGGCCGTGGGAACCATATGACGAAAATGTGACGTCATAGGCCTTTAAATGCCTATGTCGTCTCATTTTGAAGCCAGACGCCGAGGAGGAAGGACCTCCTCTGAAGAAAGAAGACCAGGGCGTGGCACCGGACGGCAAGAAGACCCCGGAAGAAGGTAGAAGAATACAGATGAAGATGGATTACAACTAGAACACCCCTGGATTGTCGTGTTTTATTATTTTAATGTTTATTATTTTATGGTTTTTTATTTTATGGGTTCCTGTTCGTGGATTGGTTCGTGAGTAAGCTGATCAACGGGAGTCGGTGGGGGCAAGTAATGGTAAGTTAAATAAAGAAATGTATTTAATGTAACTGTGTTTTTTTTTGCTTTTTCATGTCTTGATTTTTTTTATGCATATCATTTCTTGCCACTGTATGTATGTATGTATGTATGTCTAGAGAGTTATATACATACAGGGTAAGAAATGATAGTGTTTTTAAAGCTTGATTTCCTGTTTTGTAAATGATTGTGGCTATGCTGCTATGCATAGATGTGTGATACACTACCGACACGCTTTATTGCGCATCGGCCAGATCCGCAAGCCGGGAGATTTCCCGGCTTGCTAGTGGCCGCCCCTCGGCGTGCCGCGCGTCATAGACGCGCGGTCACGCGTCTTCGGGAGCCTGCGCCCCCTGCACGCGCGTCCAGGGCTCCCCGAGGGAGCCCTGGTGTCCCGCGATGTGGGGGACGGCGGCAGGGGGTTCCGGGGGACCCGGCGGACCCGGCAGCGGTAGGGAGAGCGCCCCGATCGGAGGGCGCTCTTCCGCTGCTTCGGCGCGCGCCTGTCACCCTCGGGCGCGCGCCAGGCTACTGCTGCGGCCAAGAACGGGCAAATGCTCGAATAAACTTGGCCGCAGCAGTAAATGTATTTTATTATTAGAGAGATGTAAGTTTTGGGCTGTATGCTGTACTGTAGGTTATGGAGAGGCTTGCTTTAGTATATTGTAAATGTTGGTGTCCTTTTTAGTATGTTTTGAACTTGTTCTCTGTTATGATAGCTATAGTTAATTGTGTAATTGGTATGGATGGTATTTTAATTGTTTAGGGATGTAATTCATGTGTGTTTATTCATTGATGTTGACTTTATTTGCTTACGTAATATAGTTCTTGTGATGTCAGGCTATTTGAGTTGGCTTACTGTATTGTTAACATTGATTTGCAACGTCTACATGTAGTTTACATGTTATGCTACATGTATACACTGTAAAAGCAATGTTTTAAGTGGCATTTGAGCCTTCAGATTGAATGATTAAATGAGATTTGGTTAGGAAATTGCTTTTTAATTCATTGAGGATGTTATGCATAAGTGGTGTTGCCATTGCAGGATGGCTTCACCCCTTAATTACCTTTGAGGTTAGTACCCGATAAGGTGATTAAGGGTTCATTGGTATGTTAATGTAATTGAGATGTATTGCCTATTTATTATTTTGGCAACGGACCACAAGGATGATGCTGGCGACGGAGCCTTCTTATTGATGAGGTTAGTTGAATTTTCTTTATTTTATTAAGGTATTTAATGTGTTTAATAATGGCCAAATAATGTATTATCCCTATGTGGATAATAGTTATTTGGCACATTATTGTACTGTATGTGCTGGGGGAGGGGGTATTGGCCCCAAGGGTATTTGGTAGGACTCCCCTGTGGGTAGTGGGTGAGGATGGTTGGGGGGGTTAGTGGGTGAGGGTATGTGGGTGATGGTGGGTTAACCCCTTAATGACTGTAGCGGTTAATAACCGCTATGGTGATTAAGGGTTTAGGGGACATTACATTGGATGTTTTAATTATTGTGTCTGTTTTGCAGAAGCGGATGGGGCATGGGCAGGATGAAGATGAGGACGGCCTTCATCGTGGCAGCCGGACATGGGTGGTGAGTACTATATGTATTTAATTTATTTATTGTTGTTTATGTATTTTACATACACAGGTGGTGTATGTTTTGTATTGCAATGTTTATTGGGGGCAAATGTCCCCAATAAACATGCTATTCTGCCTTAACCCCTTCATTGCCTTAGCGGCTATCCGCTATGGTAATGAAGCAGCATTTATGTATTTTTAATAATATTGTGCGGAAGCAGGGGGCCCCCTGAGCTGAACCGCATTAATTTGTGTCTCAGAGACCCCCTGCTTCCCGAATTACAGGCCCCGGTTTGGGGCATCGGTTACAGTGTCGCCGCCATATTTATAGCGGGCACGTCGCGAATGGGACGCTTTAAAGACGGCGGCGACACTGCCACCCGATAACACATTCCGGGGCCTGTAACTCGGGAAGCAGGGGGTCCCTGGTCCACAAAGTGATGCGGTTCAGCTCGGGAGACCCCCTGCTCACTGTACAGTATTATTAAATAAATATTAATGCTGCTTCGCTACCGTAGCAGATACCCTGTAAGGTAAGGAATGAGTCTTTATTGATGTGTGTGTTTTACTCATAGTGTAGATGTGCAGAGGGTCTCCGGAGCTGAAGCGTTTTTGTTTTAGGTCCGGGGACCCCCTGCTTCCCAAGATACAGGCCCCTTTAGGGGGTGCCGGTATCCCTCTGCTTTGTGTACATGCCGCGGTCACGTGATCGGGACCTTTAAATGCAGAGGGATACCGGCACCTCATAAAGGGGCCTGTATCTCGGGGAGCAGGGGTCCCCCGACCTGAAACCAATGCGGTTCAACTCCGGAGACCCCCTGAACATGTACACTATGAATAAAAGTTGTTTAAAAATACTTTATTTGTTGCCGATGTTTGCGCTGAGAGAGCAGCTTGTCTCTCTCTGCTGCAAACATCTATCGGCAGACAAGGCCTATCGGAAGGCTTATCGGGAGCCAGCCTGTATCGGCACAGGCTCATCGGCAGCTTCGCTTTCGCAGTGTTTCAGCAGGGATCGGAAGTATTCGGCCCTTACTGAATACTGCGAGGGCAAATCGCCAAAAAAAAGGCCAATCCCCCACCTATCCGCCACACTTGGTGAAAAGATTTTATCGAGCCTTACTGGATGAGGCCCCAGGTATGTTAATGCATGGTTTAGAAAGTGGTGTAGGAAGGAGGGTTTTGGGTATTTAGAGCACTGGGACTCCTTTCCTGAGAGGTAATCTTTATGGTAGGGATGGATTGCAACTCAATGAAGATGGATCTTCTGTGCTACGGGGGAGAATGTTAAAAAGGTTGGAGGAGATTTTAAACTAGGATGGAGGGGGGAGGAACAATAAACAGGTAACAAACAAAATAGAATAGATGGGGATGGGGAAATAGCAAGGGGTCATGGAGGTAGAATAGGGGCAAGTGCGAAGATGGCAAGCAGCGAGACACCCATTGTAAATACAGATAATATTATAAAACTTCTAAAGACTAAACCCAATTGGTGTAGAAATGCAGCAAAAGATAAGATAATACTACAGACTGAAAACAAATCTTAAATGCATGCTTGCTAATGCAAGAAGCCTGACAGATAAAATGGGGAGCTTGAATTAATACAGTAGCAACAAGGGAGCAGTATGATACAGTTAAAACTGCCGGTTGTGGCCCAATGTTTGAGGAACATCTCTGAGCATCTTACGGACACTCCGCCAGTAAGTCCATAGCAGGCTGTAATGGCCTATTGGATTAACCAAGCAGGGGTTCCGGCGTTTAAATGGGACCCGTGCAGTGTGAATCCTACCGGGCTGCACCTGTCTGTAAGAAACACGCAGAAAAAGATAGAATGAATCACTCCACCTCTAACAGGGAATCGCAGGGCTTTTATTTTAATAATATATTATTGTAACAGGGGGTCTCCAGAGCTGAATCACATTGATTTCATATCTGGGGACCCCCTGCTTCCGGAGTTACAGGCCCTGTTATGGGGTGTCAGTATCAAAGCACCCATGTTTAAATTCTCCTGTGTCACGGCCCACGTAATCGGGAGATATAAACAAAGTCGAGCGATACCGGCACCCCATAATGGGGCCTGTAACTAAGTAAGCATGGGGTTCCTGGACCTTAAATAAATGTGATTCAGCACCGGAGACCCCTGCTACAATACTGTGCTATCAAATTAAATAAACACAGTTTAATTACCTTAGCAGCTAACAGCTAAGGTATTGAAGGGGTTAAGCAAGACTACCTGTTTTATAGGGGGTAGAGGTGGTAGAGGGGGTGAGTGAAGGGGGTATTTGCCCTAGGGTGGGGGTTTAGGCCTACCGGGAAGGTTGTGGAAGGGGTTAAACCCTTAATTACCTTAGCAGTAGTAACTGCTATGGTAATGAAAGGGTTAACTCCTCCCACTACCCACCTGAGAGGCCTAACCACCCACCCTGGGGCAACTTCCCTTCACCCACCTCCTCTGCTCCGAATAAACGTTACAATACAAACATCAATACAATACTTTGAACAACCCCAACTCTCCCCCCCCTCCCACATTCAGTACTGTAATGGGGGAAAAATTCCTATTATCCATATCTGGATACAGTAATAGCTCATTTGCCCATTAAAAAATAAAACATACAAACATAAGTTGACCTTACAGGATGAAGGACATCATCGTCCCCCTCATCTTCCTCTTCTTCAGTGGGCATCAACAGTAAAATAAAAAAAACTAACTACTGTCCACTACCCCCTTAATTACCTTAGCTGTAATTAACCACTATGGTAATTAAGCCTAACCATCCTCCCCGGGTAAACTACCCCCACTCTCAATAAACCAATTGATATAAACAGTGGTACACAATGCCCTACGGGCATGGTTTGCCACTATGGCAGTCAAAGGGCAAGCTGCAAATAAAAAAAGCAGCAAATAAAATACATTACGTTTCAATTTTTTTTTTAAATGCCCATAAACCAATTGATTGGCACAGTGGCACACATGCCCATAATATGAGCATGGTTTTCCACTAAAGGCAAACCCCGCATTAACGTACACAACTGGTCCAGAGCATGTATGTACAGCGAAAATGTACTTAAAGTGAAGCACTACCTTTTTTCCACTTATCGATGCTTCGGTACGGGTAGGGAGCCAGTATTGCTGTTCAGGATGTATTGACAGGCGCATGCGCAAGCTGCCATTTGCCTATTGGATGAGGAGAATCAGCGCGTAACTACTACAGCGGTTAGTAGGGCTGAAAAAGTGTCCGTGCTCGCGAAGCGAACTTACGGACATAGGGTTGGGTTATGGTGCTATTGAAAATATGTCCTTTCACACGAATGTACATAAAGTGAGTGTCCTTATGTAATGCTTGCGCTCACCATGAACAAGGCCATGAACAAGGCGGGACCCCGGTACTGAGGTGGGAGAGTATAGAACACGCCACCCACAGCAGCGGAGGCACGTCTGGAGAGTCGATAGTCAAAGTTTGCCGGGTCAGGGTTGGAGAGAGTAGAATTGTCTTGATACTTGTCGAGGTCAGAGGTTGGAGCCGGGAGAGTTGTCGTAGCCGGATGCTATGGTCAAGTGGTAGGAGCCAGTAAGATAGTTGTTGTTCATGTGCCGTGGTCAGGGATGGAGAGATACGGAAGGTCAGAGGCTAGCCGGGGTCGATATCTAGAAAAGGGTCCAAAGTCTAGCCGGGTCGGTACACAGGAGATCAAACACAGAGACAGGCAAAGCAAGGCAATACAGCAGGAACAGGGATGTGGGAACAGCAAGGCTACAATGAACTATGCTTAGCCAAAGAAGGAGTAAGAGCTGAGCATATATGAGAATAGGCAGCCAATGAGACAGGGAGGTGGAGCGGAGGAGCGTCTTCTGCGGAGACAGGGATAGGCTGTGAGGTGCAGGAGACAGATGGGACAGATTAGGAGTTTTGACACGCAGATGGGGGAGTGGTGCACGTGTGTCACGTGTGCGCGCCACAAAGGACGGCCGCGCATCACAAGCGGGGGGCAAAGTCAATCTCTATGGAAGCATTGAAAGACTTCCGTGGGCGCGTGTGCTCTGTAAGCTGTGCTGGAGTATGCAAAGCATCAGGTAAGGAGGAAGCACGCTGCGGGGGACATGCTCCCCGATTCCTTACACCTTAAACCGGGGTATGCCTGTATAGCAGTCAATAGGCAACCTAAAAAATATATATAATTAAATAAAATACAATCAATGTTATTCTTACCTTTGCTGTCTTCACCTTCCTAATCCGACTCCAGCAGCAACCTCTTGATCGAAGACGCTGGTACTCCAGTAAGCTCTTTTCTTCTTTCTTCTTTCTTTTCATCCAAACATTTCATTCTGCTTTAAGTGTATAATTCAATGTAAAAAGAATTTCATAAACATTTGAAGATTGTGTAAGACTGTTATAAAGAACAACAACAACAAAGATGTTCAAGTCGATAATTGTATTCATTTTTTTTTGCTTTTTGGGATCGGATTAATGGCCCACATGTATTTGGCTCTCTGGATATTGATCCTCGGCCACGTACATTTCTCTCTGATCTGCCTGACAATGTTTGAGATTGTTGGCTTAAAATATTTTGGCAGTGTGGCTGCTATTCAGCTTCAACTAAATTGGGGGTTGCCTGTGGCTGGTCTTGAGCTTCAACTAAACTGGGGGTTGCCTGTGGCTGATGTTGAGCTTCAACTAAATTGGGGGTTGCCTGTGGCTGCTGTTGAGCTTCAACTACATTGGGGGTTGCCTGTGGCTGCTGTTGAGCTTCAACTACATTGGGGGTTGCCTGTGGCAGCTGTTGAGCTTCAACTACATTTGGGGTTGCCTGTGTGGCTGCTGTTGAACTTCAACTACATTGGGGGTTGCCTGTGGCTTCTTTTGAGCTTCAACTACATTGGGGGTTGCCTGTGGCTGCTGTTGAGCTACAACTACATTGGGGGTTGGCTGTGGCTGCTGTGGATAATCTGCAAAATATTGCTGTGGTGGATGGCTGCTGTCGATAATCTTCCATAATTGCTGTGGTGGCTGCTGTCTATAAACTTCAACAAATTGATGGGGTGCCTGCTGTCTATAAGGTTAAAAACAATTGAGGGTGTGGCTGCTGTGGATAAGTTTAAAAAAATGGATGGGCGGCTGCTGTCGATAAGCTTGAAAAAATTGGGGGGGGGGGTGGTGGCTGCTGTTGGTAAGATTGGACATTGGGGGGGGGAGCAGTGGCTGCTGTGGGTAAGCTTCAACATTTTTGAGGTGTGGATGCTGTAGAAAGGCTTCAAGTCTTTCTGCCTGTGGCTTTGGTTGTGTGTATTCAGCATTTTGGCCTAGTTGTGACAAGGGTGGTGTGGGTATAATAGACTGTGGAACACAAGCTTTCTTACTTTGCCTAGATGTAACAGCAGATGTTGGAACACATTTTCATTTTGGAAGACTTTAGGCAGGTGTGTCTGTAGAGCCTTCAATAATGGCAAACAATGGTGCAGTGATATTTGGAGATGACACCTGAAGAGGGGTTCTGGGTGACGGCTCAACAGATGTCTGTGTTGAAAATACAGGAGAATAAAGGTTTCCACTTGTGAAGTACGCATTCCTGCATCACAAAGTCTTGTAGAGGCCCGAAACCGATTATGTTCTATGAAACTTGCAGCTATTGATTGCATAGTTTGGTTAAGATGTTGCAACTCCACAGTATTTTGCAATAATATATCTTTGATACTGCTTATTTCAGATATAATCCTTTCCTGAACACCAATCATTTCTTGATGCCGTGTCACTTGGCTTTGCAGTAACCGATATTCAGCTAGCTCGATTGCAGCCAAATTATCTCTGGAAGCAGGATCAGATGTGCGATTGCAGGTTCATTTGGTGGTAATTCAGAACTCAGAACATCAGTATCAAAATACAGACACGGGGAAGCATCAATGCCGAAGATGTCTTCTTCTTCTTCAAGAAACTCCACTCTGCCCACATGCCCCTGAGGGAGCTGCGAGACAAAGATGGCAACGTGCAGCAGGGGAAGGAGGAAGTCATGGGAGTCGTGAAAGATTTCTATGAAGACCTCTACTCCCCAAAAGCATCAGACCGAGACCAGGCTGACAAATTCCTGTCAGGGATTACAAACACCATCGACCCGGCAGGAAAAGCAGCCATGAACGCCCCCTGACGCTGGAGGAGCTCCACGCTGCAACCAAATCCTTTAAGACGGGTAGGACGCCGGGCGGAGATGGTATCCCAGCTGAGTTATACACGAAGCTGTGGGACCTGATCGGCCCGGACCTGCTCGAGCTTTACAGGGAACTGGAAGCAGAAGGTAGGATGCCCCCAACGCTGAGGGAAGGAATGCTGACGCTCTTGTACAAACGGAAGGGGGAGAGGTGCGACCTCAAGAACTGGCGTCCCATCTCGCTCCTGAACGCGGACTACAAGATCCTAGCAAAAGTCCTAGCGAACAGACTGAAGAAGGTCATCAGCCAGATCATCCACCCAGACCAGACGTGCGGCATCCCCGGACGCAGGATCGCAGATAGCCTCGCCCTAATCAGAGACGCAGTCCACTACATCAAAGACCGCCGTGTACACGCGGCCCTGGTCACCCTTGATCAGGAGAAGGCCTTCGACCGTGTCTCCCATGATTTCATGGGCAGGGTGCTGCGTGAGTATGGGATGGGGGAGATGTTCTGTTCTTATGTTAACCTGATGTACCTTGACATTTGCAGTGTGGCGATCGTGAACGGATGGAAGACTAACCCCTTCCCTGTCCTCTCAGGGGTTAGGCAGGGCTGCCCTCTTTCACCTCTCCTTTTTGTCTGTTGTATAGAGCTCTTCGCCCAGTGCATCAGACAAGACGCAGAGATCAGAGGGATCGTCGTGCCAGGACCCCAGAGACTTGAAGTGAAGTGCTCGCTCTACATGGATGACGTCACCATCTTCTGCGCAGATAGCCGGTCGGTGTAGATGCTTGTCCAGACGTGCGAGGATTTCGGGAAAGCTTCAGGAGCAAAAGTCAACTGCGGGAAGTCAGAGACCAAGCTATTTGGGCTTTGGAACCTGACTGCCGACCCCCTCCCCTTCCCCATCAGAGCAGGCCTCATTCAAATCCTTGGAGTCTGGTTTGGTGTGGGGAGCGAGGCCGCTGCCCTGAAGAGCTGGAACGAGAGGCTGAACAGGGTGAAGCAGAAGATCGGATTGTGGCGCCTCAGACCCCTCACCATTGAGGTGAAAAAGCTGGTACTGCTGAACGAGATCCTCCCTGTCCTGCAGTACGTGGCCCAGGCATACCCGCCTTCGACCAGAACCTGCCAGGAGATCTCCATGGCAGTGTTCCGCTTTGTATGGGGGGCCAAGTTTGAGAGGGGAAAGCACGAGCTGATGTACAAAGAGCCGCACAAGGGGGGTAGAGGAATCCCCGACATCCCCACTATGCTGCGCGCCTTCTTTGTAAGCAACTGCGTGCGGATCACCCTGAGAGACTGCGACAAAGACTCCTCTGGCTACTCCATGTCCCGCCTCCTACTCCTGCCGCTCTGGAGAGCACTGGGGTGGGACAAGTGGGACAGCTCCATCCCTTACAGCTGGCGCACGCCCTGGTTCTACAAGGACGTGAAGAAGTTTGTGAGGCAGAACAATCTGGATTGAGTAAAACCAGACCTGTGGAAGCCCAAGGTCATCTACAAAATGATCAGGGCTAAAGACATCATGGAATCGGTCCCAGGTCTCCACCCCAACACCTTTGGAACGGTGTGGAGGAATGTGGCATCGAAAAGACTAATGAACAAACACAAAGACATTGCTTGGCAGGCCATACACGGGGGACTCCCTGTGAATGCGGACAAGTACCAGAGTAAATTCAGCCTCGTGAGGAACTGCCCCAGGTGCAACCCAGTGGAGGAAAGCATCATACACCTCTTCTGGTACTGACCCTTTGCGCAGGCCTTGCTGCGCGTGCTGGACACTGACTTAAAGGACTGTATACCGAGGAAGTGCGTCACGTACTACTCGGTGTTCCACGGACTTTTCACAGGAACACACACAGAGGACGCAATCGAAGCCGGTTGGCGTCTAATGTGCTGTTTCAAGGACGTTTTACTATTCGCCAGGGAACGTTTGATCAAGGGGAAGAAGAGGATGTCGGTACAGGAATGTCGCAGGCTGCTCCACAGCCTGCTCAAGGACTATTCCATCTTTTACGGCCCTGAGGAGGAGGACTAAACACCCCCCTCCCCACCCCCCCTTACTCCCCCGCCCCAAAAGTTTTTCTGTGCAATAAAGTTAGAGATAATGTGTGTATGATATGTCATGTCTGTGGTGCGGTGCATACGTATAAATGCACTGCACCGCCGTGTTCGTCACAGTTTTTTTACTTTTGGGGAAACCATCAATAAAAATGTATGTGAGTTGTGTGGGATATGCACTGCGCCGTTTTTAACATCGTGGTTTTTTTTTCGTTTGGAAAATGATTTATGTACTGTTATAATCTTGTTGTAAAGATTCGCTGCATAATAAAAGAATTTTCAAAACAAAAAGCTGTCTGTGGGTGGTTTTCTGGGTATGCACCTTAACCCTGGCTGTGCTCAAAGCTGTGACCATGCAGCAAGCTTAAGCCTATAGGGAACTATGTTAAAAATGGTTTTTGAGGCAAAAAGTGACACTGTGTGCTCATTTGCATGTCATTTCCCAGAATCCCTTGCTGCAGTGGAAGTGCTGTATGCTGGGTGATAATGGAAAGGCTGGGTTGCAGACCTGCCTAAGACATGCAGATGAGCATACAGTTGTATTTGCATATTTGCTTTCCTGTGGAGGGTTTTTGTCACTTTTTTTACTCACCATAACTTAACTCAGTATTATGGTATAGCCTATCCCATAGCCTCTTTGCATACCCAGTTAAAATCAACCCCACACTGATGAGACCCATTAAGGTCGAAACAGCTGTCCGTGGGTGGTTTTCTGGGTATGCACCTTAACCCTGGCTGTGCTCAAAGCTGTGACCATGCAGCAAGCTTAAGCCTATAGGGAACCATGTTAAAAATGGTTTTTGAGGCAAAAAGTGACACTGTGTGCTCATTTGCATGTCATTTCCCAGAATCCCTTGCTGCAGTGGAAGCTGTATGCTGGGTGATAATGGGGAAAGGCGGGGTTGCAGACCTGCCTAAGACATGCAGGAAGTGATTGTTTGTTTATGGTTAATGTATTAAAAGGTTTGCGATTGGTGTTTGCTTGTACTTCAAGTTATATTATGTTAGCTAATGTGTTTTGTGGATACTTCAGAGATAGTTTTAATGCATTTATTTGTCTTTTAATGGTTACATTAATTAATGTAGGATTAATTCATTGTTTACATTGGTTAGTGTTACTATTCGTTTTGAGTTGCTTTAGGGATTAATTGGTTTGATTGGGTAATGGTTTAATTAATTCATTGTTGATGTTGTAATTGCTTCTATTGATTGGATTAGCTGGCTACTGATTTTATTTAGTGAAGTGTGTTTTTTGGGAGTATAGTTAGGTTTTATTACTGTGTGTCTTGTGTATTACTGTATTTTTATTAGGGTGCTCATTGAGTGCTATAGAGGCCTATCATGCCCATATTATTATTATATGGGTATGATGTACCACTATACTACTCAATGGGTATAGGATGGGTATAGTCATTCTGGGGTGGGTGCTTAGGCCTCACGGGTCAGGGTGGGTAGGTGATTAAGGGGTTAGGGACCATTAGAATGTATTTTTTTTCAATATATGCTTTCTGGTAACGGAGGACAGAGGGACCTACTGTTGTGGTAAGTATAACTGTATTTATTTATTTTATTTATGTATGCGACTGCAGTGTTTAATAATGGGCAAATAATATATTATCCATATCTGGATAATAGTTAATTTGCCCATTACTGTACTGTATGGATTTGGGCAGGGGGGGGGGGGGGGGCGTGTATTGATGTGTTTTTACATATTAATTTAAATATCCATTTCTTTAATAGTGTAGAGGTGCAGGGGGTCTCCGGAGCTGAACCACGTTGGTTTTATGTCTGGGGACCCCCTGCTTCCCGAGATACAGGCCTCTTTATGGGGTGCCGGTATCCCTCTGCATTGAAATGTCCCGCGTCACGTGACCGGGAATTTCCTTGCATAGGAGATACTGGCACCCCATAAAGAGGCCTGTATCTCGGGAACCAGGGGGTCCCCGGACACAAAACCAAAATGGTTCAGCTCCGGAAACCCCCTGCACCTCTACACTATTAAAGAAATGGAAATTTAAATTAATACATTTCGGGCGACATTTCCGCTGGGAGAGGCGGCTCTCTCAGAGCAGGTTTGGGCATTCTGCTATCACAGGTATTCGATCCTTTCTGAATACCGTGATAGCAACGCACAAAAAACATTATATTAACCTAGTAAAAGATGATTTGTATGGTAATGAAACATAACATTTTTTTACTTTTCTTTTCTAACTGTGCAGATATAACTCATATCTGCTACTGTCCTACAGTATGTTCATCTGAATATGTAGTTGTGCCTTCAAAAATTAGAAACATTTTGTATTAGAGGGCCGCACCTTTAATTACTGGTGTTGCAACTCTTGCACCTGCTGCTGTCAGCTGCTCGGTTCCGGTACATGCAGTTTGCACTAGGTAAATTGTTAGAAGGCAGTTAATATTAAGTATATTTACATGTACGTGTGCATTCTCAATCTAACAATAATGTTTTTGATAAACTTTATTTGTGATCGTTTAGACAAACACTGCTCTAAGGCCGAGTTCAGGGTGCTTGTTTTGCGACGTGTTTTTAAAGTAAATATCTTTTGTCAGGGTAGAAGATACCCTATCGCCGAAGTACGTAGTTAACGCTTGCTACAGTTTGGATAAACAAGTCTTGTTGTTTTTTCAAGCTGCAGCTACATCACGTTTTTCGGCAGCCAATCAAATCATTCTTGAAAGTTAACAGAGAAAGACCCATCCTTAAACTCAGGTCGGAAAGACCAGCCTCCTCAACGCTAGCAAACATCTGCTGGGGATGATAAGCACACATCGCCCAACAAAACAGACACGCGCTCACGCGGACGCACGCTCTCCACCTCTTGACTTTCCCACTCTGAACTCGGCCTTAGAAGTTTAAGTTTGTTAGTCCGGTGGTTTTGTCGACCTAATCGCCACAGGCACCTCACAAGCAATACAGACTATAGCAAGTGTGAAGATTTGAGATAAGGGGTGCGGCTTAAGCTATATGAAGACAGACTATCATCGCCACCATTTTGGCGCAGCAGCCATTTTGAGTGTCTGCTTGTATGTATGTGTATCTGTTTGTGTATGAAAGTTATGCTGCAGAGCATCGCTCCTGCCAAAGACTAACCCTTGTATAATTCCTAACTAGCAATGAAATTGAATTAATTGCAGTTATCACACTTTTTTCCGCAAACTTATTCTTGCTGAACTCCGCTTCTCTTATCTTGCAGCTACACACAGAGGGCTGAGTGGTTACTCATGTCTGCAGGTTATGGGGCCCAAATCAAGGGTTAATATATAGGATAAAGGTTAGCATGCGAAGAATATTTTTTCAAGAATAAGGTTTTTGTAGAAGTCAACATTTTTTTTTATCTCTAATCCAGCCCCCTTAAGGGGCGTATTACTCATTTTGAAATGTATAAAAGTGTAATGTCAAGCAATATGTTTTCAGAGAAATTAGCTCATTTTTAATTTTTTTCTCACTATTTTTATTTTATGAACACATACACCAGGCCTGCACAACTCGTAAAGCAAGAAGGGCCGAACTGCTCCAAGGAAAAAAAATGTGGGCCGCACGGGTAAAATCATCATCATCATCATCATTTCTCCTCCAGCACCTCTCATCATCATCATCATCATCATCATCATCATCGTCATATATCTCCCCAGCACCCCTCATCAGCATCCTCATATCTCCCCCAGAACCCCACATCAGCATCCTCATATCTCCCCCAGAACCCCTCACTATCAACCTTTGCGATACTCCCCATCTATCTCTCATACGCCCATCTCCCCCCCTCACCCACACACAAAATACTCCCTCTCCACATCAAACACACAATACCCCCCTGCACACCACACACATCCCACCCCCCTGCACCTCACATCCTTCTCCCCCCTGCACCTCACATCATTCTCCCCCCCTGCACCTCACATCACTCTTCCCCCCTGCACCTCACATCACTCTCCCCCGCTGCACCTTACATCACTCTCCCCCCTGCACCTCACATCACTCTCCCCCCTGCACCTCACATGTCTCTCCCCCCCTGCACCTCCACTCACCCCCCCTGCACCTCCAATGACCCCCCCTGCACCTCTAATGACCCCCCCCTGCACCTCCAATGACCTCCCCTGCACCTCCAATGACCTCCCCCTGCACCTCCAATCACCCTCCCCTGCACCTCCAATGACCCCCCTGCATGCCAATGACCCCCCCTCACCTCCCCTTAACCTCCAATGACGCCCCCTTCACCTCCAATCACCCCCCTTCACCTCCAATCACCCCCTGCACCTCCAATCACCCCCCCTGCACCTCCAATCACCCCCATGCACCTCTAATCACCCTCCCCTGAACCTCCAATCACCCTCCCCTGCACCTCCAATCACCCTCCCCTGCACCTCCAATCACCCTCCCCTGCACCTCCAATCACCCTCCCCTGCACCTCCAATCACCTTCCCCTGCACCTCTAATCACCCTCTCCTGCACCTCCAATAACCCTCCCCTGCACCTCCAATCACCCCCCCTGCACCTCCAATCACCCCCCCTTCACCTCCAATGACCCCCCCTGCACCTCCAATCCCCCTCCCCTGCACCTCCAATCACCCTCCCCTGCACCTCCAATCATCCTCTACTGCCCCTCCAATCACCCTCCCCTGCACCTCCAATGACCCTCCACACCTCCAATGATCCCCCCCGACCTCCAATGACCCCCGCACCTCCAATGACCCCCCCACACCTCCAATGACCCACCCCGCACCTCCAATGACCCCCCGCACCTCCAATGACCCCCCTGCACCTCCAATGACCCCCCCCTGCACCTCCAATCACCCTCCACTGCCCCTTCAATCACCCTCCCCTGCACCTCCAATGACCCCCCCACACCTTCAATGACCCCCCGACCTCCAATGACCCCCCCGCACCTCCAATGACCCCCCCGCACCTCCAATGACCCCCCCACCTCCAATGACCCACTCCGCACCTCCAATGACCCCTGCACCTCCAATGACCCCCCTGCACCTCCAATGACCCCCCTGCACCTCCAATCACCCTTCACTGCACCTCCAATCACCCTCCCCTGCACCTCCAATCACCCTCCCCTGCACCTCCAATCACCCTCCCTTGCACCTCCAATCACCCCCCCTGCACCGCCAATCACCCTCCCCTGCACCTCCAATCACCCTCCCCTGCACCTCCAATCACCCTCCCCTGCACCACCTCCACCCTCCCCTGCACCTCCCCCTGCACATCACCTCCCCCTTCAAATCACCCCCCCCCTGCACCTCATCCCCATGCACCTCACCCCCCTAAACCTCACCCCCTGCACCTCACCCCCCTTCACCTTACTCTCCTGCACCTCACCTCAATGCACCTCACCTCACCTCAATGCACCTCACCTCACCTCACCTCAATGCACCTCACCTCACCCCCCTGCACCTCACATCACCCCCCTGCACCTCACATCACCCCCTGCACATATCCACGTTGGGAGCAGGAGGGGGATGGAGCGGGCAGGGAGAGGGAGCAGGGAGGGGGGTGGAGCGGGCCCAACACATGCACGCCGGGACTGCGGGGAATCGCCGCCATTTTTTAAAAACTTTTTTTATTTATTATTTATTTATTAAACTTGCGCCCGGCCGGACTCATCGCTGGCCGCACTGAGAGGCAAGGCTATAAAATAATTAGCCACACAAAATTCTCAAACACTAATGATATTGTGATATTTTTGGACACACAAATTAGATACAAAAGCATGTATTGCTGTAAAAGTACTGACCTGGTGGAAACGGGTCATCATCCACCCAATATCCCTATCACCCGGCAACCCTTTAAACATGATTGGTAAGAGTCTCTCTTTCAGCTGCTCCTCCAATGGAGTCAGCCTTGGATCGGGTGCTGGAGGTCCTCCTTTAATTGTCTTTTTATATCATCAAAGCACTTCCTGCAGTTGTATTGTATTGTATTGTATGTCTTTATTTATATAGCGCCATTAATGTACATAGCGCTTCACAGCAGTAATACATGTGGTAATCCAATAAATAACAGATAATATAAATAACAGATCATGGGAATAAGTGCTTTAGACATTAAGGAAGAGGAGTCCCTGCTCCGAGGAGCTTACAGTCTAATTGGTAGGTAGGGAGAACGTACAGAGACAGTAGGAGGGAGTTCTGGTAAGTGCATCTGCAGGGGGCCAAGCTTTATGTGCCATGTGTTCAGAATAGCCACAGTCCTATTCATATGCTTCTTTAAGCAAGTGTGTCTTAAGGTGGGTCTTAAAGGTGGATAGAGAGGGTGCTAGTTGGGTACTGAGGGGAAGGGCATTCCAGAGGTGAGGGGCAGTCAATGAAAAAGGTTTAAGGCGGGAGAGGGCTTTAGATACAAAGGGGGTAGAAAGAAGACATCCTTGAGAAGAACGCAAGAGTCTGGATGGTGCATAACGAGAAATTAGGGCTGAGATGTAAGGAGGAGCAGAAGAGTGTAAAGCTTTAAAAGTGAGGAGAAGAATGGAGTGTGAGATGCGGGATTTGATCGGAAGCCAGGAGAGGGATTTCATGAGGGGAGATGCTGAGACAGATCTAGGAAAGAGTAGAGTGATTCTGGCAGCAGCGTTAAGGATAGATTGTAGGGGAGACAGGTGAGAGGCAGGAAGGCCGGACAGCAGGAGGTTACAGTAATCAAGACGGGAGAGAATGAGGGCCTGAGTCAGAGTTTTAGCAGTCGAGCAACAGAGGAAAGGGCGTATCTTTGTTATATTGCGGAGGAAAAAGCGACAGGTTTTAGAAATGTTTTGAATGTGAGGGGCAAATGTGAGAGAGGAGTCGAGTGTGACCCCAAGGCAGCGTGCTTGGGCTACTGGGTGAATGATCGTAGTTCCAACAGTAATGTGGAAGGAGGTAGTAGGGCCAGGTTTGGGAGGAAGTATGAGGAGCTCTGTTTTAGCCATGTTGAGTTTAAGGCGGCGGAGGGCCATCCAGGATGATATAGCAGAGAGACATTCAGAAACTTTGGTTTGTACAGTAGGTGTAAGGTCGGGTGTTGAGAAATATATTTGTGTGTCGTCAGCATAGAGGTGATAATTAAACCCAAAAGATGTTATTAGGTCACCTAGAGAGAGTGTATACAGAGAAAAGAGAAGAGGTCCCAGGACAGAGCCCTGGGGTACCCCCACAGAGAGATCAATAGAGGAGGAGGAGGTATTAGCAGAAGAGACACTGAAAGTACGATGGGAGAGGTAGGATGAGATCCAGGATAGAGCTTTGTTCCGTATGCCAAGAGTATGGAGAATGTGAAGGAGAAGAGGGTGGTCCACGGTGTCAAATGCTGCAGAGAGGTCGAGTAATATGAGCAGAGTGTAATGACCTCTGTCTTTGGCAGCATGGAGGTCGTCAGTTATTTTAGTGAGGGCTGTTTCCGTGGAGTGAGCAGTACGGAAGCCAGATTGTAGAGGGTCTAGGAGAGAATAGGTGTTGAGAAAATGGAGCAAGCGAGCGAATACAAGACGTTCAAGGAGTTTAGAGGCAAAAGGCAGGAGGGAGACAGGCCGATAGTTAGAAAGACAGGTAGGGTCAAGCTTGCTGTTTTTGAGTAATGGTATGACTGTTGCATGTTTGAAGGAGGATGGAAAGGTTCCAGAGCAGAGGGAGGAGTTAAAAATGTGCGTGAGCGTAGGGATTATAGTAGGAGCAAGAGGTTTTAGGAGATGGGAGGGAATGGGGTCAAGAGGGCAAGTGGTAGAGGGAGAAGAGGCGATCAACAGCGACACATCCTCCTCTGAGACAGTGGAAAAAGAGTCAAGGAAGGCAGGAGGAGAGTTAGGAAGAGGTGTAGGATGGGAGGAAGAAACAGAGGGGATGTTCTGACGTATGGATTCCACCTTTTCCTTAAAATAGTCAGCAAAGTCCTGAGCGGAGATGGAGGAAGGAGAGGCAGCGGAGGGTGGTTTGAGTAGAGTATCAAAGACAGAGAACAGTCGGCGTGGGTTAGACTTGTGCATGTTGATTAGTGAAGAAAAGTAGGCTTGTTTAGCTTGCGAGAGGGCAGAGTTGAAACAGGATAGCATAAATTTGTAGTGAAGGAAGTCTGCGAGAGTATGAGATTTCCTCTAGAGGCGTTCAGAGGAACGAGTGGAGGAACGCAGCATGCGCGTGTAGGAATTTAACCAGGGTCTAGGGTTAAAAGGGCGAGTGCGGCAGAGAGAAAGCGGGGCATGTAGATCAAGAGAGGAGGACAAGGCAGAGTTGTAGTTCCTGACCAGTTTGTCAGGGTCTGTAGCAGATCTGAGAGAGGAGAGGGAGGAGTGTAAAGTGGACTCAAAGTCAGGTAAGTGAATAGAGCGCAGGTTTCTGCAGAACCGGGGTGTAGATGGAGGTGGAGAAGTTGAGAAGCGAGATAGAGAGAATGAGATGAGGTGATGGTCAGAGAGAGGAAAAGGGGAAATGGAGAAATCAGAGAGAGAGAAATTTTTAGTGAAAACCAGGTCTAAGTAGTGGCCATCCTTGTGGGTGCTGGCTGCAGTCCACTGTTGAAGGCCAAAAGAAGAGGTTAGAGAAAGAAAGCGGGAAGCCCAAGGGAGAGAGGGGTCATCAATGTGGCAATTGAAGTCCCCAAGGAGAAGAACAGGGGAGTCTGAGGAGAGGAAGAAAGAGAGCCAGGATTCAAAGTGAGAGAGAAAGGCAGAAGGGGGATGAGTAGAGGTAGGTGGGCGATAGATGACCGCCACATGAACAGGGAGAGGAGAGAAAATCTGGACAGTGTGAGCCTCAAAGGAGGGAAAAGCAAAAGAGGGAGGAATAGGAAGAGTTCGGTAACGGCAGAGAGAGGAGAGCAGGAGCCCCACACCTCCACCCCTGCCATCAAGGCGCGGAGTGTGGGAGAAGGAAAGGCCACCATAAGAGAGGGCAGCTTCCAGAGCAGAGTCAGACTGAGTGAGCCAGGTCTCAGTTATAGAAAAGAGAAGCAGGCAGTGAGAGAGAAAGAAGTCATGCACAGAGAGGAACTTGTTAGAGAGGGAGCGAGCATTCCAAAGGGCACAGGAGAAAGGGAGAGAGGAGGGAGGGTGGCAGGCGATGGGTATGAGGTTGGAGGGGTTAACACCAGAAGGAGTAGAGATTGCATTTGGCAGGCGAGGACGAGAGCAAGTAGAAATAAGGCAGGGACCAGGATTGGGAGAGATATCCCCAGAAGCAAGGAGGAGAAGCATGGATAGAAAGAGGATGTGTGAGGATGATTTGTAGGGGTGTGTTTTAGTGCAGGAGGTATAGCTGTGTGGTGACAGAGGACGCAGGTAAGAAAGGAGTTCATGTGAACTGAGAAGTGGGGAAGAAAGGAGAGATGGAGATATATGAATAGAGTTAGAGACATAAGGAGACTGGTGGTTCTGATAGGTTCGGGCCTGATTTCCACAGGCGGACACTGAGAATATAATTTTAGACCACAAGCCCTTTCTCACACGCGATGTGGTCCTGCCTTAAAAAAAAAGCAAAAAAAAAAACATTTGTTCATGTAAACCCCCTTAATGGGGTTTTTTGTTTGCCTTTCTCTGGATCAATAAGTAAGTATAGATATTGTATTGTATTGTATGTCTTTATTTATATAGCGCCATTAATGTACATAGCGCTTCACAGTAGTAATACATGTGGTAATCAAATAAATAAAAGATAATATAAATAACAGATCATGGGAATGAGTGCTTTAGACATAAAAGTAGCATCAAGGAAGAGGAGTCCCTGCCCCGAGGAGCTTACAGTCTAATTGGTAGGTAGGGAGAACGTAGAGAGACAGTAGGAGGGAGTTATGTTAAGTGTGTCTGCAGGGGGGCAAGCTTTATGTATCATGTGTTCAGAATATCCACCGTGCTATTCATATGCTTCATTAAGCAAGTGTGTCTTAAGGTGGGTCTTAAAGGTGGATAGAGAGGGTGCTAGTCGGGTACTGAGGGGAAGGGCATTCCAGAGGTGTGGGGCAGTCAGTGAAAAAGGTTTAAGGTGGGAGAGGGCTTTAGATACAAAGGGGGTAGAAAGAAGACATCCTTGAGAAGAACGCAAGAGTCTGGATGGTGCATAACGAGAAATTAGGGCTGAGATGTAAGGAGGGGCAGAAGAGTGTAAAGCTTTAAAAGTGAGGAGAAAAATGGAGTGTGAGATGCGGGATTTGATCGGAAGCCAGGAGAGGGATTTCATGAGGGGTGATGCTGAGACAGATCTAGGAAAGAGTAGAGTGATTCTGGCAGCAGCGTTAAGGATAGATTGTAGGGGAGACAGGTGAGAGGCAGGAAGGCCGGACAGCAGGAGGTTACAGTAATTAAGACGGGAGAGAATGAGGGCCTGAGTCAGAGTTTTAGCAGTCGAGCAACAGAGGAAAGGGTGTATCTTTGTTATATTGCGGAGGAAAAAGCGACAAGTTTTAGAAATGTTTTGAATGTGAGGGGCGAATGTGAGAGAGGAGTCGTGTGTGACCCCTTGGCAGCGTGCTTGGGCTACTGGGTAAATGATCGTAGTTCCAACAGTAATGTGGAAGGAGGTAGTAGGGCCAGGTTTGGGAGGAAGTATGAGGAGCTCTGTTTTAGCCATTTTGAGTTTAAGGCGGCGGAGGGCCATCCAGGATGATATAGCAGAGAGACATTCAGAAACTTTGGTTTGTACAGCAGGTGTAAGGTCAGTTGTTGAAAAGTATATTTGTGTGTCGTCAGCATAGAGGTGATATTTAAACCCAAAATATGTTATTAGGTCACCTAGAGAGAGTGTGTACAGAGAAAAGAGAAGAGGTCCCAGGACAGAGCCCTGGGGTACCCCCACAGAGAGATCAATAGAGGAGGAGGAGGTGCTAGCAGAAGAGACACTGAAAGTACGATGGGAGAGGTAGGATGAGATCCAGGATAGAGCTTTGTTCCGAATACCAAGAGTATGGAGAATATGAAGGAGAAGAGGGTGGTCCACGGTGTCAAATGCTGCAGAGAGGTCAAGTAATATGAGCAGAGTAATGACCTCTGTCTTTTGCAGCATGGAGGTCGTCAGTTATTTTAGTGAGGGCTGTTTCCGTGGAGTGAGCAGTGCGGAAGCCAGATTGTAGAGGGTTTAGGAGAGAATAGGTGTTGAGAAAATGGAGCAATCGAGAGAATACAAGATGTTCAAGGAGTTTAGAGGCAAAAAGCAGGAGGGAGACAGGTCGATAGTTAGAAAGACAGGTAGGGTCAAGCTTGCTGTTTTTGAGTAATGGTATGACTGTTGCATGTTTGAAGGAGGATGGAAAGGTTCCAGAGCAGAGGGAGGAGTTAAAAATGTGTGTGAGCGTAGGGATTATAGTAGGAGCAAGAGGCTTTAGGAGGTGGGAGGGAATGGGGTCAAGAGGGCAAGTGGTAGAAGGAGAAGAGGCGATCAACAGCGACACATCCTCCTCTGAGACAGTGGAAAAAGAGTCAAGGAAGGCAGGAGGAGAGTTAGGAAGAAGTGTAGGATGGGAGGAAGAAACAGAGGGGATGTTCTGCCGTATGGATTCCACCTTTTCCTTAAAATAGTCAGCAAAGTCTTGAGCAGAGATGGAGGAAGGAGAGGCAGCTGAGGGTGGTTTGAGTAGAGTATCAAAGACAGAGAACAGTCGGCGTGGGTTAGACTTTTGCATGTTGATTAGAGTAGAAAAGTAGGCTTGTTTCGCTTGCGAGATGCAGAGTTGAAACAGGATAGCATAAATTTGTAGTGAAGGAAATCTGCGAGAGTGTGAGATTTCCTCCAGAGGCGTTCAGAGGAACAAGTGGAGGAACGCAGCATGCGCGTGTGGGAATTTAGCCAGGGTCTAGTTTAGAAGGGCGAGGGTGGCAGAGAGAAAGCGGGGCATGTAGATCAAGAGACGAGGACAAGACAGAGTTGTAGTTCCTGACCAGGTTGTCAGGGTCTGTAGCAGAACTGAGAGAGGAGAGGTAGGAGCGTAAAGTGGACTCAAAGTCAAGTAAGTGAATAGAGCACAGGTTTCTGCAGAACTGGGGCGTAGATGGAGGTGAAGAAGGGGAGAAACGAGATAGAGAGAATGAGATGAGATGATGGTCAGAGAGAGGAAAAGGGGAAATGGAGAAATCGGAGAGAGAGAAGTTTTTAGTGAAAACCAGGTCTAAATAGTGGCCATCCTTGTGGGTGCTGGCTGCAGTCCACTGTTGAAGGCCAAAAGAAGAGGTTAGAGAAAGAAAGCGGGAAGCCCAAGTGAGATAGGGGTCATCAATGTGGCAATTGAAGTCCCCAAGGAGAAGAACAGGGGAGTCTGAGGAGAGAAAGAAAGAGAGCCAGGATTCAAAGTGAGAGAGAAAGGCAGAAGGGGGATGAGTAGAGGTAGGTGGGCGATGGATGACCGCCACATGGACAGGGAGAGGAGAGAAGATCTGGAGAGTGTGAGCCTCAAAGGAGGGAAAAGCAAGAGATGGAGGAATAGGAAGGGTTCGGTAACGACAGAGAGAGGAGAGCAGGAGCACCACGCCTCCACCCCTCCATCAGTGCGCAGAGTGTGGGAGAAGGAAAGGCCACCATAGGAGAGGGCAGCTTCCAGAGCAGTGTCAGACTGAGTGAGCCAGGTCTCAGTTATAGCAAATAGGAGCAGAGTGTGAGAGAGAAAAAAGTAATGTACAGAGAGGAACTTGTTAGAAAGGGAGCCAGCATTCCAAAGGGCACAGGAGAAAGGGAGAGAGGAGGGAGGGTGGCAGGGGATGGGTATGAGGTTGGAGGGGTTGACACCAGAAGGAGTAGAGGTTGCAATTTGCAGGCGAGGACGAGCGCATGTAGAAATAAGGCATGGACCAGGATTGGGAGAGATATCCCCAGAAGCAAGGAGGAGAAGCATGGATAGAAAGAGAATGTGTGAGGATGATTTGTAGGGGTGTGTTTTAGTACAGGGGATATAGCTGTGTGGTGTCAGAGGACACAGGTAAGAAAGGAGTTCATGTGAGCTGAGAAGTGGGGAAGGAAGGAGAGATGGAGATATATGAATAGAGTTAGAGACATACTGAGGCTGGTAAAAATTAGTGCATAATTTGAGAAGTGAAGTCACAGCAAATACAAATGGTAAAGGCAGCACCACAGCAGTAATGATGCAGTCTGGTATAGATTATATCCTCCTTTCCAGCATAGTTCAAATGCAGGAATCAGGTCTTGTTGGGGTGTTCACTTCTTCCTCACTTCTTTTGAACTTCCTTTTAAACTTGAGTTGTTCAGGAGTCTTGCCACTTATAATGGGCCACTTTGAATATGGGCTGCAGGCAGCATAAGGCTGTTCTATCTGGGGTTATATAGGCCTAAATAGTCACCTGACAGTGTGGTTCACCAAACCTCCAAACGCCTAGCTCTGTCTGTCTATCACAACTCACTCCCAACAACACAGAGAAAGATTCCAACAAATGCTGCCTTTAAATAGGCCGCTTGAGACATGTTTGATTCGCGTGAGATTAGCGCCAAATTCAATAAGCACATGAACACGCCACGCCATTCCCGAATTGTAAGATGGCGTCGAATATCTCCGCAGGAAACTCGTTAAGTTTAAAATTGAGGATCTCATAGATATTCATGCCTTTCTGCATACCGCGAGCGCAAACCGCCAAAAACATGGCAAGTTCAAACCTCTGGCAAATGGCCATTAGTGCCGTTTACAGCATAGACCCCATAGACTGGTGCAATGAGATTAGCATTACAACAAAAGAAACAGGTTTTTGGGGGTACTTAAAGACAATTACATAACTCAAATTATTGATGAACCAACTAGGAGAGGGGCAATACTGGATTTTCTAATATCAAACAATGTAGAAGTAATAACAAATATTCAAGTCTGGAAACATTTGGATAACAGTGATAATAACATGAAAAAATATACTGTAGAACAAAGTTCGTTGAACCAGTGCTACCAAGTGATGGGCATGAACAGCATATGAAAAAAGCTGTTTTAAAGCTCTTTGACAACGCACCAGAACGCAAAAAGCGTCAGAAGTTCCCCCATATGCCGCCCTGTAACAGAGACTTATCACTGTTGAGAAAAAACTGTCTCTAAATCAACAGTGTACTAGTTAATTGCAAAGGCAATCAACCAGACTCCACCTGGCTGATTAGGACTGTTAGTAAAAGCCTGATCTAAGAAACGAGAAGATTTCCTTAGCCAACAACTGAACTGATCAGAGGAAAAGATGTCTGATGCACAAAGAAGGACTGTATGCTGACAGCAAGACAAGGGGACATGACATATATACCTGGACATGGACATTTCCGTAGCACACAAGGCTGTGGACCAAGGAGAGCAGAGATCCCTTCCCCTACAGCTACAAGAACAGATACGAGACTTTCTTGTTGGACTGTTGTAAATCTATATATATGTTTGGGGGGGTAATTAGCTTAGCTAGCTACCCAGTGAGAGAGGGCTGGAGTAAAGGTGTAGATATTCTCCAAAGCGGAGTAGGCCTTTATTTTGTTTATTTTGAATGTTTGCCTTGTTAAAGGAAAAGGCCAATAAAGCCTTATTTTAGCTTCACCTAAAAAATGGTCTCCATTGCATACAGTACCTCTGCACACATCTCCCACAAAGCACCCCAAGGATGGTGGAGGTGCCTAAATTCGGTACACACCAAACAGGTCTCTATGACCTGAATATTCCTACCAGCTAATGCAACTGCAAGAAAACTATGGTGGATGATGTGAAATTGCTGAAGTTTCAAACAAAGAAGGAGACCCCTGTACCCCTGATGGAACGGAGTCATCCAAAGCAAAAAGGCGGAAAAAGAAAAGCAGTTCTTCACCTACCGTGAACAGACACGTCCACAGATCCCGTGGAGAAAAAGGGGGTCTGAGATGCCATGCAGCCTAGAGAAAACTGAGGATTTGTATTGTGGATGACAGAATATCCAGAGGGCCAAGGCTGAAGTCGTATATCCCAAAGAAATGTCTGTCCGGTGCTAACAGTGATAAACCACCAACCAACCATACCAAGGAAGAGGAGCTGGAACCAATAAATGACGATCCCTTGACCAGCCATGAAGATGCCCTGCAAACTGCCAGACATGAGGAATCTATTAACTCATTAGTTAGTATTGGCTTGAAGGAGGATGAAAATAAACATAAAATAAATTGTGATACTTCATTAAAAAACATATGTATGTGGACTGGGTGATGAGATGTGAGAACCAATTGTTTATTTTCATCCTCCCACAAGCCAATATTAACTAATGAGTTAATAGATTCCTCTGTTTACACAGTTGATTTGAGGTATTTTTATGGTCTATACTACAGGGACCACATATATTATATATATACAATGCTGTTTATATGTTATTCTTTTATTTTTTAATCATTCATGTATTAATGACTTAGTCAATATATCTTCTACTGGTTTTTATTTAGAGAAGCATTTATAGATTTTGAGATCTATTAGTCATTAGCTGATTGATTACACTTGTTCTTCTAGTAATTTGCACTGCAGCCAATTGGACTCTAGGTATATATATTTCTGGTAGTATACCCGGAGTCCATCCCCTGATGAAATCAGCTTGTCTGATGAAACGCGTAGGGCTAGGTGTGCTGTGGATATCCTAGCGTTGCCCATGACCTGCCGCACACTCTTACACTGGCGACACACTTTATTCGAGCTCGGCTAGTCCCACGAATTCGGGTACACCCGGGTGTATTGAGGTTTGTGACTGTTTTCTGCCCGAGTGCATTGAGGTATTTTCCAAGCAGGGATTGAAGCATTTTATTCCCGCTGGCTGCAATACTGCACAGTATATATATATATACTGCATTACAATTCATGAATTTATGCCATCTGGTAGACACGCGAAGCATTGCAGCCTATTAAATCCTAATCATTATCATTTAACAGATCAGCCGCCCGTCAGCAAGGCATGAACCCAGGCTGGGAAGGCAAACACAACGGGGCTTGTCAGAGGTGAGGAGCGGCGCATTCCAGGTATCTGCCAGGTACATACTGGGTATTTGCTCGAATAAAGTGTGTCGGTGCAGTACATCAAGCGTGCAACGTTATTAGCTGTTCCACTGCATCCGGCTTCCCCCATCTCCCCCGGTGGGAACCAGGGTCATCTGGTGGTGTGTTCCCGGGGGAAGAGTTCGTGTGGAGCCTGTCGTCGTGTGTTCCTGCTGGACGGTGACTCACGAGGGTCAGATCAGACCCAGTGGAGCTGCAGAGCAGTGGAGCAGAGGAACGGAATCTCGCTGAACATTTGGAGCACGAGTATTATCTCATAAACTGCTTTTTTATCTTCGTTGTTTATGAGTTCGATTTATGAGCTTTTTGGAAAATTAAATATACTTTTGCACAGTAATGCACTAGGATCGGGCGCTTTTTTTCTTTTCTTTTTTCTATGTAGGTGAAGAAGGGAGGTCATTGTGCCCGATTCTCTCCTTGCACCCCCCCCCCCCCACTCACCTGCTCCACAACCCATCCTCGATGCTGCTGCTCTCCTGGCAACCCCCGGCTCACCTGCTCCACAACCCCCCAGCTCACCTGTCAACCCCCTGCCGGCCTGCTCCACAACCCATTCTCGATGCTGCTGCTCTCCTGTCAACCCCCTGCTGATCAGATCCACAGCCCATTCTCTACGCTGCTGCTCTCCTGTCAACCCCCTGCCGACCTGCTCCACAACCCATACCACCATTACTATTAAGAACAACCAACTACAGACTTCTGTATACAGCAAACCTACAGAGCCAGCTATTTGAGGGACAACAGCTTCCACCCGACACACACTAAGCAGGCAACGATCTACAGTCAAGCCATATGATACAACCGGATATGCTCCAAAACAGCAGACAGAGGCCAGCGGATTACAGCCTTGAGATCGAATCTCATAAACTGTGGCTATAACCATAGAATTGTAGACCAGCAAATCCACAAAGCCACCAAAATACCAAGAAGTGATCTCCTTGAATACAGACAGAAAGAGACAAGCGACCGGGTACCTTTGTTGGTCACATATAACCCACACCTAGAAGCCCTATGCAAGATCGCCAGGGAACTACAACCCATTCTCCAGGAACAAGACTGCAACAGATCTTCCCTGAAACACCCTTATTATCATACAGACAACCCCATAATCTCAAAAAAATTATGGTGAGGAGTAAAGTATTCAACAGTACAACTGAATGCGGGACAAGACCATGCCAGGACGTAAGATGCAAAACCTGCGCAATGCTCCACACAGCGAGCACAATACAAATACCACACAGGAATCTGGAGTACAAAATCAGAGGAAGGTTCACCTGTTCCTCCAGCAATATCGTGTACCTCATCATGTGCATGAAATGCCCAGGGGGCTGCTACTACACAAGTCAGATGGATCAGGGGCATAAACAAGAGAATGAATCTGCATCACGACTGCTTCCCACGTGGAACAAGAGACAGTCCTGTCGGTGAATATTTCTCTGACTCTGGCCATAAGATGAACGGCCATACTCAAAGGTAATCTGAAGTTGGCCATACTCAAAGGTAATCTTAGAACACCAAAAGAGAGATGGTTGCATGAATACAAATGTATGCAACTGTTCGGGACACTTAGTGGTGGCCTAAACCGAGACTGAAGTTTTATGAATCACTACTGACACGAAAGAACTCTCTTCCCATGAGTGCTAAAGGCCATGTCTATACATACTACGCTATATGTATGCACACATAGCTGTCTCTTACTCATACAAAATACAGGATTAATGCTGCACACCATAAACTGAAAATTCTAACTGATACTTCCTGTTACCGGTGCTCCTGATCCTGGGGAGTCCCTGTCAATGAAAAACTCCGAAGTCAGCAAAAAAAAACGGAGGGTTCAGGGCTCTACGGATTTAAAGAATTTATTATATCAAATACACAACGTTTCAACCATCAAAAAGTGGCCTTTCTCAAGTGAAGATAACATACCCAATCAAATGTCCAAAATCATCCGGTAACTCCTCAGTGAATGTCTCAGTCCATGGTGCATAGCGCTTGCATGCGCACATTCGGGTCCCCTTCGTCTTCAAATTACGTCATCTATGGGCGGTCCTGCCTCTCAGTGAATCCTGTAGAAACTACATCTGGGGATCTTTGTATCCCTTCAGACACGCATGCGCGAGCGCTCCTCAAGGTCCGTCAGCCGTCCCGATGACGTCATCACGTAATCACGTGATCTCCGATTGGTCCCTCTGGGGATCTTGGTATCCCGTCATTGCGCATGCACGAGCGCTCATATCGGTCCCGCATCCTTCCAGATATTATCCTCTTGCTGTGATGTGGTCCCTAGTGGGTTCTTCTGTCCCACTATGTCGAGGAGATAATCCCCTGCAACTTCAGTGCATTGTCTGGATACAAAAATAGAAGTCCCTTCTTGTACCCTCCATGAGATCTGTAGGGATAGGCCGTGGGCAATAATATGACATGGTGGGGAGAGAAAAAACACACAATGAGATTCCGGTATTGGCAAATTAAATTCATAATTAGAATCAGGAAAAAACATGGGATGAAGGTCAACACCAACAGCAGCATCACAATCCAAGAATTATAAGTGCAATAAATAACACTGAGGGCCTCATGCACTAAGCGCCGAAAACATGCATTCGCCAAGCACTCCCTATTGGCATGATTTTGGCGATTTGCCCTCGCAGTATTCAGTAGGGGCCGAATCCCTGCCAAATCACTGCGAAAGCAAAATGCCGATGAGCCGGTGATAAAAAAGCCTGGCTCCCGATAGCCTGGCGATAAGCCATTTCTGCCGATATGTGTTTGCAGCAGAGAGAGATCTGCCGCTCTCTCTGCGCAAACATCGGCAAAATAAAAACATATCAAAACAACTTTTACTCATACTGTACATGTGCAGGGGATCTCCAGAGCTGAACCGCATTGATTTCAGGTCCAGGGACCCCCTTCTTCCCGAGATACAGGCCCCTTTATGAGGTGCCGGTATCCCTCTGCATTTAAATGTCCCAATCACGTGACTGCGGAATGCAAACAAAGCAGAGGGATACTGGCACCCCCTAGACAGGGCTTGTATCTCGGGAAGCAGGGGGTCCCCGGACCTAAAACCAAAGCGGTTCAGCTCCGGAGACCCTCTGCACATCTACACTATGAGTAAAACACACATATAAATAAACAATCATTCCTTACCTTAGCGGCTATCCGCTATGGTAATTAAGCAGCCTTAATGTATTTTTAATAATATTGTGCTGGAGCAGGGGGTCCCCTGATCTGAACCACATTGATTTTTGGCTCAGGGTCCCCCTGCTTCCCGAGTTACAGGCCCCGGTAGGGGGCATCGGGTGCCAGTGTCGCCGCCATCTTTATAGAGCCCACGGCGCGTCTTGGACGCTATAAAGATGGCGACGACACTGGAACCGATGCCCCAAACAGGGGCCTGTAACTCGGGAAGCAGGCGGTCCCTGAGCCACAAATCAATGCGGTTCAGCTCAGGGGACCCCCTGCTTCCGCACAATATTATTAAAATACATTAATGCTGCTACATTACCATAGCGGATAGCCGCTAAGGCAATGAAGGTGTTAAGGCATAATACAGTAATGGGCACAATTACTATTATTCACAAATGGATAATAGTGCATTTGTCCATTTAAAATACATAAAGAACAATAAATACATTAAATACATATAGCACTCACCCTTGTCCGGCTGCCACGATGAAGGCCATCCTCATCTTCATCCTGCCCATGCCCCATCCGCTGCTGCAAAACAGAAACAAGAATAAAAACATCCAAAGTACTGTTTTAAAAGCTTGTTTTGCTGTGTTTAAAATGTTTTTGTTTATGCTGCTATGCATAAATGTGTAAGTAATATATTTAAAAATTAGATAGATGTAATTGTTGGTCTTGTATGGTGTACTTTAGGTCGTGGTGAGGCTTGCTTTTGTATATTATATTATTTTTGGTACTTATATGTTGTCTGATGGTAACTTGTTCTGTTTAACGATTGAAAGACTTAATTGTTTAATTGTTAGGGATGGAATTTAAATTGTTTAGTGATTTAATTAATGAATGCTAATTGATTTATGGTTACTTGATTGGTTTAAATAGTATACTTGTTTGGATGTATTGGTATTTTGTTTGGAATATGTTATTGTTAACATTAATTGGCAGAGTGTTCATGGTGCATAGATTGTATGCATCTTGTATACAATGTAAATGCAATGTTTTGAGTGGCATTTGAGGCTTTTGATTGGCATTTGAGGATTTTAATTGGAAAATTAGAATGGATTTTTGTTAGGAAATATCATTTTATTGTACTGTGTCTGTATGGAGAAGTGGTATTTGTAGTAGAGCATGTTTTTGATAACCCTTCTACATTTATTTGTATATTGGTTCATCGTGTGTGTGTGTGTGTGTGTGTGTGTGTGTGTGTGTGTGTGTGTGTGTGTGTGTGTGTGTGTGTGTGTGTGTGTGTGTGTGTGTGTGTGTGTGTGTGTGTGTGTGTGTGTGTGTATGTATATATATATATATATATATATATATTGTGACAAACGCCCCTCTTTTGTAGTGCTGACGTCTGTCTGGGTTCTTCCCGACACAGTCTTCTAGGGTTATTTAATACAAAAACAGGATCATGCAAAGTATTAAGCTGCTTAACTCAGGCTTCTGCCTGCTTTATTTTCATCCAAGTAAGGTACTGCAGCTTTAACATGTGTAGGTTAGAGGTACTCAGATACTTTCATTCAGCAGTTCACTCATTTCATTGTTACAGTATTTCCCACACTGTTATTTCAAGTAAAAAGAAACCAAATTATATAAACAAAATCCTATCCCTTTCAGGGATCTAACTACACATCAAAATCAGTCTCTCTAACAGCTGCTGGCCAACTAAACTGGTTCCCCAGCTTAAAACAATGCTCTCTCATTTAGGGTCACAAGATACAGCACAGTCTTTTAGCAACAGCAGTAACCATTTGTTTGTCTTATCTGTTTGGGGTGTCCAGGCAAATCCTCTGGTACTGTGATACGTGGAGAGGCCGTCAACCTCGATACTGGATGCAGGAGAGTAGCGACACCCCCAGCCCCCAGGCTCCAAGGAGAGAGAGTGAAATGCAAAACCTCTCTGCTCTAAATACCTGTACATGTGATTAGAAGAGCAGGTGAGGGAGAACTAGAGCCATTGTAATCTGTGGTCTGGATTTTCCATCCAGCTGCCTGAGTTAATGTGAAGCTGTGGAACGGATCATTTTTAGCTATTCCTGCACTTTCTGCTCTAAAATGGGGCAGAAAGCTGCCTAACATCTTTGGACTATGTCACAATATATATATATGTATTGTGACAGAAACCAGGGGTTGGTAATAAACTCCATATACAGGGCTCCCAGGATACTGAACAGTTTCTGTCCTGTCTAAGCTGAACAGGGCAGCCTCGTGGTACAGGCGCTCCATTCCACAGTTTGTCTGCTGCCTGTTTTCTGTCACCTGTCATGCTGATTAGAGTTCAGGTATATAAGACCTGTTTCCTGTTTCCTCTGGGCCCCGCCCAAGAGCCTGGAAGGCTGCTGAACTGCAGAGGGGTGAGAAAGCCTCTTTCCCAAATCGCTTCATTCATTCTGTTAGTTTGTCTAAAGACTGCAAAGGTACTTATTTTGTTGGTGGAAGTGGACAAGCCACTTCCAACTCTGAGTCAGGGACATCTAAGTTTAAGTTATCGCTCAGACGAGCAGCTTTTTGTTTGGCTTTGTTTTCTGTTTAAACTGTGGCAGTCTCAGTGCCTGGGACTGAATAAACCAGGCATAGCCTGTTTAAAGGAACAGTACGTGACGTCTCATCATTTAACCTACCCTAAAAGACCGTGTTCTAACAGTCCCGGACAGACGGCGGAGCCCCGGAGTAAGCCGTTTGTCACATATGGTGGAGAATGCGGGCAGAACACTAAAAGGTCTGGGGGTTAAAGAACTTTAAAGAAAAAAAAAAGGGGGGTTTTTCTCTCTCTCCAAACAAGATGGAAGACGTGGTGAGTGCGCTGGTACGCAATGTCGCTGTCCAGAGAGACGCGAATGAAGCCCTGCAACAGGCGAATGCAAACCAGCAAGAGACAAACCGCTTGCTGAAAGAGGAGCAACAGCGGTTCGCTCAGGGCTTACAGCAGGAACTCGAGATCCTGAGGGAGACTATCAGTAACCTTCCACTGGCAGCGGCAGCCCCAGTTCCGAAAATGACCAGGGCAAGCCACTACCTTCAGAAGATGGGACCCTCGGATGATGTGGAAGCCTATCTTCTCACGTTTGAACGCACGGCACAGAGAGAGGGATGGCCAGAAGCTGAGTGGGCTGGTCTAATCGCACCCTTCCTAAGCGGCAAACCCCAGAAGGCTTACTTTGATCTAGAGCCAGCCGAAGCTAACGTCTATGCAAAATTGAAGTTCGAGATCCTCGCCCGCCTCGGCGTAACCACGGCTGTTCGCGCCCAAAGGTTTCACGCATGGACCTTCACGATGGATAAAGCCACCCGAAGCCAGATGTATGACCTCATCCACCTCGCCCGGAAGTGGCTACAACCCGAGATCAACTCAGCAAGCCACATCGTGGAACGGTTGGTCATGGACCAGTTCTTGAGGAAACTTCCCTCTGCCTTACGCCATTGGGTCAGTCGGAGTGACCCCCACAATGCGATGAGCTTGTGGCCCTCGTAGAAAGGTACAATGCAGCAGGAGAGCACCCGCAACCCACAGTCGTGGAGCAACCCCACTACCCGAGGTTCCAGGACTCTTCCAGAGACGGTAAAAGGGTACCGGGGTTAAGGGGAGCTGAAGAGCGGCGACCACCTTCACGCAGCACCAGCAACAGTGGTTCGCACACTAAGGGCAATAGCCAACATGGGGAGCCGGGAAAAGGCTCTAAGTGGGACACAGACTATGTACCTAAATGTGTAAATTGTCATGAGAGGGGCCACACAGAAAAAATCTGCCCACTAAATGATGAGCCCATGCAATGCAACAGCGTGGAACCTTATTCGCTGTTGTCCCAATGTATGGGCCCTAGCCCAGAGGACCCCTTGAATAACCATCTGTGGGCATTTGTAAAGGTTAATGGTAAGAGGGTTCGGGCACTTCTTGACTCTGGGAGTATGGTCACACTAGTGTCCGAATACCTATTGCCCATTAAGAAGAAACAGGTAAACAGTTCACAAAGAGTGGCAATTTGTTGTATACATGGGGATAATCATGAATATTCCACTGTTGATGTTTTTTTTGAAACAGAATTTGGTTCTTTAGATTTCAAGGTGGGTGTTGTACCCAAACTGGCACATGATGTGTTAATAGGGACCGACTTTCCCCATTTTCTAAAAATGTGGTCCCCAGCTCAGAATAGCGCCCAGAGTTCAATAGCAGACCATAACGAAGTGTTAGAAGAAACAAATCCTTTCCCTTTTTCAGAAATGGAGGTTGACGAGGGCCCAAATAAGAAAGGGGAAAAGGAGGAGTGCTGTGAAATTCCCTTCCCCATCACTACTTTGGTAGGGAATACCCCAAATCAAGATGTTGATCAGGCACTTACCACCCCAGTACAGGATAAGACCCTCGCTGACCTAGAGGTCAGTCCTGGGAGTTTTAAGAAGGCCCAGTGGGAGGACCCCACATTAGCGGTAGCAAGGGGAAATATACGGGACCAGAATAGTACTCATGGCCAACCAGATAGGTCACTTGCTTACCCCTACTTCGAGGTAGAGAACGACCTAGTATATCGGGTTGATAAAAGAAAATCAGTTACAACTAAACAATTGTTGGTACCACGGACATTCCGTAACGTAGTATTACACCTCGCACATAGTCATCCATTGGGGGGACACCTAGGGGTGGAAAAGACAAAAGAAAAGGTTCTCCGAAGCTTTTATTGGCCTGGGGTTCTGGCAGAAGTTACAAACTATTGTTCCTCATGCCCAGAATGTCAGATCACCGCCCCGTTCAAAGCATACCGCAGCCCATTGGTACCCCTTCCCATAATAGAGGTACCATTTGACCGGATTGCTATGGATCTAGTAGGACCCCTAATAAAGTCTGCTAGGGGACATCAGCATATATTGGTAATATTAGATTATGCTACCCGATATCCGGAGGCAGTTCCCCTACGTAGCACCTCTGCTAAAAACATAGCAAAAGAGTTAGTACTTCTGTTTTCCCGGGTCGGAATTCCTAAAGAGATCTTATCTGACCAGGGAACACCATTTATGTCCCAAGTAACAAAAGAGCTATGTAAACTCCTAAAAATCAAGCATCTCAGAACCTCAGTCTATCATCCACAAACAGATGGTTTAGTGGAAAGGTTCAATAAAAATTTAAAGAGCATGTTACGCCGGGCGGTCGATAAGGATGGGAAAAACTGGGACTGTTTGTTACCATACCTGTTATTTGCCATTAGGGAAGTTCCCCAGTCATCCACAGGCTTCTCCCCGTTTGAACTATTGTATGGCCGACATCCAAGGGGCTTACTGGATATAGCCAAAGAAACTTGGGAACACGAGGTTACCCCTTACAGAAGTGTAATAGAGCATGTTGCCCAAATGCAGGACCGCATTGCTGCAGTCCTACCCATAGTGAGGGAACACATGGAGAAAGCTCAAGAAGCACAAAGGAATACGTATAATAAGGGTGCTAGGGTCAGAATTTTTTTTCCAGGTGATAGGGTACTAGTTCTGGTTCCCACCGTGGAGAGTAAATTCCTTGCTAAATGGCATGGGCCATATGAGGTCTTGGAAAGAGTGGGAGAAGTAAATTATAGGGTAAGGCAGCCAGGTAGGAGGAAACCTGAGCAAATTTACCATATAAACCTACTCAAGCCCTGGAAAGATAGAGAGGTCTTGTTAACCCTAGTACCCCCAGGTCCGTCAGAGAATCAAGGAACTGACCCAGAGGTTAGCATAGCTGAAACACTGTCCGTGCATCAGAAACGAGAGGTCCAGAGTTTAGTGAGAAGGAACAAAGAAATCTTCTCTACACAGCCAGGTAAAACTAACGTAATTAAACATGACATAGTCTCTGAACCGGGGGTCCGAGTTAACCTTAAACCGTACCGAATCCCAGAGGCCAAGAGAGAGGCTATAAGTTTAGAGGTTAAAAAAATGCTAAAACTAGGCGTAATTGAGGAATCCCAAAGTGGGTGGAACAGCCCTATAGTTTTAGTCCCAAAGCCAGTTGGTACAACAAGGTTTTGTAATGACTACCGGAAACTAAACGCGGTGTCAAAATTTGATACTTATCCTATGCCCAGGGTGGATGAACTTGTAGAGAGACTGGGCAAAGCCCGATATCTCACAACCCTAGACCTAACAAAAGGGTACTGGCAGGTTCCCCTCACAGAAAGGGCAAAAGAAAAAACAGCCTTCTCAACCCCAGACGGCCTCTTTCAATATAAGGTGCTGCCTTTTGGCTTACATGGAGCTCCCGCCACATTCCAAAGAATGATGGATAAAATTTTAAAACCACATGTTCGGTACGCTGCCGCCTACCTGGATGATGTGGTAATCCATAGTGAAGATTGGCAGTCCCACCTTCCAAAGGTCCAAGCTGTGCTCGACGCAGTTCGGTCTGCTGGACTAACTGCTAACCCCGCTAAATGCACTATTGGTCTGGAGGAGGCCAAGTATCTGGGGTATTCTATTGGTAGAGGGTTACTCAAACCACAAACACTCAAAGTAGAGGCGATACAAAATTGGCCAAGGCCAGTCACAAAAAAACAAGTAAGGACCTTTTTGGGGTTAATTGGCTACTATAGGAGGTTTATTCCCAATTTTGCAACTAAGGCAACCCCACTAACCGACCTCACAAAAGCAAGAGGACCGCTAATGGTAAAGTGGTCCCCCGAAGCCGAACAGGCCTTTAGAAGCCTGAAAGAAGCTCTCTGTGCCCAACCAGTGTTGGTCACACCTGACTTCTCCAAAGAGTTCGTAGTCCAAACCGACGCATCTGAGGTAGGGCTGGGGGCGGTACTCTCCCAGGAGTCTCAAGGGGAGGAGCACCCCATCCTTTATTTAAGTAGGAAACTAAATCCCCAGGAGAAAAATTACTCCATAGTCGAGAAAGAGTGTCTCGCAATAAAGTGGGCTGTAGAGACACTCAAGTATTATCTGTTGGGGAGAAAGTACCGATTGGTCACAGATCATGCACCCCTTACCTGGATGTGTCAAAATAGGGAGAAGAACGCTAGGGTGACCAGGTGGTTCCTAAGCCTACAGCCCTTTAAATTTTCTGTGGAACACAGGTCGGGGCACAAACATGGCAATGCCGACGGGTTGTCAAGGATGCACTCCCTAATATCCATGGTCGCTCACCCCTCGAGGTCTGAACTGGGGGGGAGGATATGTGACAGAAACCAGGGGTTGGTAATAAACTCCATATACAGGGCTCCCAGGATACTGAACAGTTTCTGTCCTGTCTAAGCTGAACAGGGCAGCCTCGTGGTACAGGCACTCCATTCCACAGTTTGTCTGCTGCCTGTTTTCTGTCACCTGTCATGCTGATTAGAGTTCAGGTATATAAGACCTGTTTCCTGTTTCCTCTGGGCCCCGCCCAAGAGCCTGGAAGGCTGCTGAACTGCAGAGGGGTGAGAAAGCCTCTTTCCCAAATCGCTTCATTCATTCTGTTAGTTTGTCTAAAGACTGCAAAGGTACTTATTTTGTTGGTGGAAGTGGACAAGCCACTTCCAACTCTGAGTCAGGGACATCTAAGTTTAAGTTATCGCTCAGACGAGCAGCTTTTTGTTTGGCTTTGTTTTCTGTTTAAACTGTGGCAGTCTCAGTGCCTGGGACTGAATAAACCAGGCATAGCCTGTTTAAAGGAACAGTACGTGACGTCTCATCATTTAACCTACCCTAAAAGACCGTGTTCTAACAGTCCCGGACAGACGGCGGAGCCCCGGAGTAAGCCGTTTGTCACAGTATGTATGTGTATATATATAGTTGCATGATGAAGCCACTGTACACAAGAATGGGTGAAGGGTGGGTATCGGGCCAGGGTGGCTTAACCCCTTAATTGCGGTTATTATCCGATAAGGTGATTAAGGGGTTAATTAATATCTGAATGTAATTGCAATGTATTGGCTATGTATTTTTGGGCAACGGAGGACAAGGATTGTGCTGGCGACGGGGGCTTCTTATTGATGAGTTCAGTAGAGCTTTATTTATTTTAATATGCTAGTTTATGTGTTTAATAATTGGCAAATAATCTATTATCCATATCTGTAAATAGTTATTTGGCACATTATTGTACTGTAGGTGTTGGGGGGGGGGATTGATGTATTGAATGTATAGGTCAGGTTTATTTATTTTACATTCAGGGTTTGTTCCTTTTGGTGCTGCGTGAGACCTCTGGAGACCACCTGCGGTTTCCTCGGGTATCTCACGGGTACCAGGCTGGTGGGTCCATGGGAGACACCTGCGGGGAAGAACAGGTGGCCCCACATCTGTGGGGGCACCACGGACCCAAAGTCTGTGGGGAAGAACCAGTGGTCCCACATCTGTGGGGGCACCGCGGACCCATAGTGTGTGGGGAAGAACCAGTGGTCCCACATCTGTGGGGTCACTGCGGACCCGTAGTGCCCACCTGTGGGTCTTCAGACCCCCGTGAGAACAACCCGAGGCCCCTGAAACACCTGTGAGTCTGACCCGGGGCTCCCAGACATCCGCAGGCCTACTGTGGGGACCCAATTGTGGCCCACAGTGACCCGAGGAGACCACCTGGGGGCCATAGCGCTTGGCGGGACCCACCAACAGGCCTCCAGAGCTGGTACCCTGTAGGTCTGTCAGGTGACACGTCAGGCCCACCTGAGACTCGCGTGGGCCTGGGGTTTGAACCCTGTATGTAAAATGATAAATCATGTATTTATGGGGGGGCACAGGGGGTGGGTAATGTATTTAATAAATAGAATGATGTTTATTGTTGGCCAGTGTATTGTTTTAATTGTGGGTACTGGGGGTGGGGGGAGGGGGTATTGGCCCCAAGAGTATGTGGGTAGGCCTCCCTTGTGGGTAGTGGGTGAGGGTGGTTAGGCCTCACAGGGTGGGGGGTTAGTGGGGGAGGGTATGTAGGCCTCCCGAGTGGTGGGTGAGGGTGGGTTAACCCCTTAATAACTGTAGCGGATAATAACCGCTATGGTGATTAAGGGGTTAGGGGACATTACATTGGATGTTTTTATTCTTGTTTCTGTTTTGCAGCAGCGGAGGGGGCATGAGCAGGATGAAGATGAGGATGGACTTCATTGTGGCAGCCGGACAAGGGTGAGTGCTATATGTATTTAATGTATTTAATGTTCTTTATGTATTTAAAATGGGCACATTCACTATTATCCATTTGTGGATAATAGTAATTGTGCCCATTACTATACTTTATTTGTTAGGGGGGGGGGGTATTTCTTTTTAAGTATGTATGTGTTTTGACATTAATTGGGGGGGCACAGAATTGGTACTGCAGGGTCCCCGCCGGCCTCTAGTATCATTGATGTGCATATATGTGTATGTTAGGGGGGTATAGGGGTTGTTGGGGTTGTTGGGGTTATATATATTAGTGTGGGGCTGTTGTGTTTTTTTTTATTGTGGGTAGCGGGGGTGGGTTAGCCCCAACAGTGGTTGTTTAGGGCTTGCGGGTGGGTAATGGGAGGGCTTAACCCCTTCATGACCGTAGCGGTATTAACCGCTACGGTCGTGAAGGGGTTAAGTGCACCCGCATCCCCCCGCAAGCCCTATACAACCACCAAGGGCCAAATACCCCCTTCACCCACCCCGCTACCCACAATAAACCTGGCATGGCGGGTTAACCCCTTCATTGCCTTATCGGTTAGCCGCTAAGGTAATGAAGTGGCCTTTAAATGCATTTTTCTTGCCTCGGATGCATGCCGGGGGGCTCCGGTGCTGGTATTAATGGGTATCAGCTCAGAGACCCCCGGCATCAATCTCAGGCAGGAAAAAGGCCTGATTTTTTCTATGTGTCGCCCTTGCCGGTGCTTATACACCACCAACCCGCCAACTTAAAGTTGGCGGGACGGATTGGTGAAAAAATCTCTTTTCGGCAGTGCCGATCAGCAGCGAAAAGCTGATCGGGGCTACCTGAATTTAGCCAAGTTCAAAAAGTGCCGATAAGTGGCTTATCGGCACCCGGCTGCCGATAATTTTTTATTGGGAAGAAAAATTGCCGATTTTGGCCACTTGTCGGCGCTTACTGAATCGCAAAGGCTTTTTTGGCGACAAAATGGCGATAAAACGCTTTTCGGCACTTAGTGCATGAGGCCCTAAATAGGGAATCCCTACACAATCCCAACCATCCAGAATTAAAAGAGAATAGCTTAACCTCTCTTATCTTACATTAATGAAGCTATTAAGGGAAATATAATCATTGAGGCCCCTTGGGTATACGGTATCAAGCGTAAATGTCCAAAACGCTTCCCTTTTCAGTAGTGCAATATCTGTATCTGATCCAGAAAACGTTTTTAAAACCTGATCTATACCCATCAATTTCAATGAAGACACTGTGTGATGAAACTCAGTACAGTGTCAAATCAATGCCGTATCCTCCTTCTTGGCATTGATTTTGCTACGGTGCTCTATGAAGCGTGTTTTTAGAATCCTGTTAGTCTAGCGTTTTGTGGATGAAATGTAACCACCCCAGATGGGACTTGAACCCACAGTCCCTGGCTTAGGAGGCCAGTGCATATCCATTAGGCCATACAATACACATTCCATCCCTATATACAAATAGGGACCACATAGTTTCAACACACACTTTTAGTAATGCAAAACCCTCTCACATTTGCACACCTACCCACACCATTAATATACACTCCCACTCCACACACACCTTTTGTAAAGCGCTGTATACACTGTGCGCTCTTTATTTATTTATATTTACGTACTTACATACACACACACACAGTTACATCCCTCACATTCAGGGACTATTTAATACCTCAAGTCATAAATCGCACACTACACAGGGGGAGGGATGGGCTCTAGTCACATTCCATGATGCACTGTTTTTGAGTAAACCCCTTGCCTGCTTTATTCAATGTACCATCGCCAGAAGAAGAGATCAGTGTATCTCGAAAGCCCGCACAAATAAAACCATTTCGTTAGACACCAAACGGTATTGTCTATTAATTTTTATTATTAAAGCTCGGCTAACACGGTTCTGATACCTCTACACACATTATATATATAAATATATATATATATATATATATATATATATATATATATATATATATATATATATATATATATATATATAAATAAAACATGCAGTAGCACTCGGGTTTCTACTAAAATTGGTCCACTCTTTTCCCAACCCCATAACTCAGGGTTTGGAATTATTTTGCGGATTTTCAATGATTGAAAAAAGAAACCCACACATCAGTCTTTTTTTAACCCATCTGGGGATCAAAAGTACTTTCAAATCCGCAGTTGATTTGAATTTCTGTGAACAGTTTGTCCATCTCTGTTTCTGAACCCAACACATATGCATTTATTTTGCCCTGCAAAATTAATTGCAGCCTCTGCCAAATGTTTTGTGAGAAATAATCTGGGATAACAATCCAAAGTGAACAGGACAAATTATTACATCTCTATACAGGATTTTGCAAGCCCTTACTAGTTTCTTCTTCTACTAAATATACTGACTTGTGAATCATTAAAATCTTCTTTATTTTATCAATTCCGTAATTTAAATTAGATGAGTCACCTATGGCGATATTTGGTCAAAGACAGAGGGGTTAAGAGAGGTTAAAATATGGAAATATTTAAAATTGAAGTAATACAGACAGAGCAGGAAACACAATGGAAAGAAAAGAGAAGCTTTAAGAAATAAAAATCAGAGCTTGAACAAATAAAAATCAAAGATTGAATAATACAAGAAGGAACACAATAATAAAAAACTATATTAAAAAGGAGGAAAACAGAATGAAACGTAATGAATTTTAAAGATGGGTGAATTATTCGCCAAGATTTGCATTTGGCATGAATGTGTCAGTTGCTGCTGCTACTGCTGTATTGTACTATTGCTTATGCTTACTTTATACAGTAAAACAAGTAGTAGCATTTAATGTGACTAGAGTGACTACTGTCTGTGTTCAGTCCCTGGGCCCTACTGTACTGTCTGTGTCTATTGTCTTCAATATTATATAGCACTATATTAATAGTAATAACAATACTACTGTTTCAATTAATTTCTAGGAGGGTTAAACTTATTCACATTTAGATTTTGCACCCAGTGTTCCAGTACCTGCAAAGCCAATGAGGCCAGCCACTGCCAGAGTGCCTAGTACCAACAGTACATGCAGGATAAGAAAAACAGCAGCAGTGAGAGTGACATCCCTCTTTCTCTCTAGCCTCTCTCGTATCTTACACTTTGTATGTATATATATGTATAGAGCAAATGGAAATATATATATATATATATATATATATATATATATATATTTAGCAAATGGAAATACAGTATTACTGTATGCTCATTTGCATGTCTTAGACAGGTCTGCAACCCCGCTTTTCACCATTATCACCCAGCACACAGCGCTTTCACTGCAGCAAGGGATTCTGGGAAATGACATGCAAATGAGCACACAGTGCCACCTTTTTCTTCAAAACCATTCAGCATGGTTCCCCTATACTGCTGCGGCCAAGTTTATTCGAGCATTTGCCCGTTCTTGGCCGCAGCAGTAGCCTGGCGCGCGCCCGAGAGTGACGGGCGCGCGCCGAAGCAGCGGAAGAGCGCCCTCCGATCGGGGCGCTCTCCCTACCGCTGCCGGGTCCGCCGGGTCCCCCGGAACCCCCTGCCGCTGTCCCGCGATCGCGGGACACCAGGGCTCCCTCGGGGAGCCCCTGGACGCGCGTGCAGGGGGCGCACGCTCCCGAAGACGCGTGACCGCGCGTCTATGACGCGCGGCACGCCGAGGGGCGGCCACTAGCAAGCCGGGAAATCTCCCGGCTTGCGGATCTGGCCGCAGTGTGATTAAGTGTGTCGGTAGTGTAGGCTTAAACTCGCTGCATGGTCACAGCTTTGAGCACAGCCAGGGTTAAAATGCATAGCCAGTAAACCCACCCAGAGACAGACTGTGTATATATATATATATATATATATACACACACACACACACACACACAGGGCTCGACAAGCCCCCTCGCCCGGGGCGAGTGGATTTTGGGAGCTGGCAAGGAAGCCTCCTCTCCCTTCGCAGATTAAATTGCTAATCCATGCAGCGGGATTGTAGGTAGAGTCCAGGCAGGGACAGGCTGACCAGGAGGGAAATTGCCCCTGGCTTGCCCTATTTGGAGGAATGTGGGGCGCTCTCTGCTTCGCAGCATCTGCGCCCGGCTAAGGTAAGGAGCTTTGATCTGGCTTGGAGCAGGGGTGGGAGGAGATGTGATGAGCAGGGGAGAGAAGATGTGATGTGCAGGCGTGAGGAGATGTGATGTGCAGATGGAGGGGGGGAAGTGTCATGTGCAGTGGGATATCATATGCGGTGGAGAGGAGATGTGATGTGCAGGATGTGACGGGAGGGGATAAACAGACTCTTTAATAAACGTCAAGCCCGTTTTAGTTACCTCTGCTCCGTGTATAAGGTCCAAGAGAGTCAGCTCTTGGGCCCAGGAACAATGTACCATTCCAATGTATTGCATGTAATAAAAGCATTTTTTGTGTTTTTCCCTTCAGAGGCATGCAATCAAGCAGGGATTGCTAGGGTATAAGTTTCAAGGGATTTTTTTGCAGAGGAACCGTTGTCAGAATGTGTCTAGGTTGGGGTCCGGAGTTATCGGTTCCCCTATAAATGTACCCGGGAATCATGACTGATTCTCAGATACATGTAGGCACATTGTCCCGGCAATACCTCCCATTGAAAATGCAAATGCGACTCACCACTACGGTACCCTGCTTCAGCACAGCCCAGAAAGGAGAATGGGGCACAGGGATAAATAGGTATCACTGTAGAGCTGATTGAATCTCTAGGTTAAGAGGGGTACCCCAGCTAGTGTCAAGGTGACCCACAACCAGTATAAGGTTTGTGGGTGCCTCAACCATATATAAGGTTGGGGGGGACTCTGAGAGTCAAAACTGAACCACAGGGGAAGTGTGTGAGGAATAAGACAAATAGAAATAAAATTACAACATTTTTCCTTTTCTGTTCCCTGTCCCCCAAGAGTCAGAAGTGTATTAAAAGATTCTTTAATGTAATGTAATATGCTTTTTACATTCGGAATCGAGTTCCAAACAGGCTGCCTGAGCTAAACCATAGGCGCCGGTGTGACGGTGAGGAGGTAACCAGGCCATCAATAAAGGTATTATGCCCAGCTGGTTACCTCTGATCCATATTTAGGGTTTTAGAGTGTCAGCTCTTTAACCTGTTTATTGAATCTGCAATGTATGTTATTGTGCGACAATAAACAATGTATACTGTATGTGTTTTACCTTTCCAGGAGTGCCAGCAAACAGAGATTGTTAGGCTATGAGTTTCAGGGGGAATTTTGCGGAGAAAGTCTTATAAGTTTGTGCCTACAGTAGATAGTCGGGGTCCAGAGTTGCTGATCTTCCGGCACCGTGTGTGTCACTGTGTGTCACTGTGAGGGAGTCCTGACACTGACTGGGAACACCAGTCACACGTGGTACAGCTCTGTCAAGCGCTGATGACGCCATATAGCATGCACTGAAAGGCACGAGCACTGCCTCCAATCTATTCTAGTTTTAAAATTTCTCTTAGTGCAACCAATATATTGGTAAGCGCACGGACATTGTAAGAGATATACCACGTAAGATGATTTACAAGATACACAATCCTTTACTGTATATTTTTCCGTTTACGCAGAAACTGCTTGGATGTGGAAGACTTTGAGAGTAACTTCCGTGATCTTATTAAAAGATTTTCGGAGAAAGGCTATGACCAAGGAACAGTTCAACAAGCGTATATTAAAGCTAAAAAGAGATCAAGGGAGGATCTAATTAATGTACAGTAGGTCTATCCAGCTTTTCCCATGTTAAACATGTGGATAAAATGTATGACCAAGACAAAGGTGAACCACCATTCTTCATCACACAATATAGCCGTCAGGCCATCAATATCAAAACTATCATTAGGAAACATTGGGCCATTCTTAATACAGATATCCTTTTAAAGGATATGGTTGCCATGGATCCTAAATTTGTCTTTCAGAAAGCACACACTCTGGGCAATACTGTGTCACCTAGTATGGTCTCGGATGTCAAAAATTGTACTAAACATACTTTCTTTCCAAATTTGATGGGATGTTTTCCCTGTGGGAAATGTAATATATGTCCATATGTTCAGAAATCCAAAAGTTTTACCAACAAAGATCTTACGAAGGAGTATAAAATCCTTTCATTTGCTACTTGCAATACAGATCATGTAATATACATGATCACTTGCGGATGCAATAAAAGATATATCGGTCTAACCACTCGAAAATTTTAAATAAGGATGTCTGAACACATTAGACATATAAAGAACAGAGATATTACACATCCTGTTTCAGATCATTTTACCAAATGTCAATCAGGCACTCTAAGAAATTTCAAATGCCTAATTCTGGAACATATCAAACCCCACAAACGAGGGGGAGACAGAACCAGAATTCTGTATCAAAGAGAGGCATTTTGGATATTTACTTTCGAAACATTAATTACCAAAGGGTTAAACAGTGAATGGGACTTGAAAGTCTTTCTATGATTTAAGTAAATATAATCATGTTTATATTTTATTCTGTGGTCATTATTCTTTCTAGTCTTTTCCCTTCTTCATCCTTCCCCTTCTCTCCTCTTTCCTTTTCCCCTTATCCCCTTCCATCCCCTTCCCTCCCCTTTCCCCCTTCCCCTCCCCCCCCCTCCCCTTCCCCCTCTTTTTTCTTTCTTTCCCTCTTTTTCTTGCTCTTTCTACTAGAATTGACTGTCTAACTGTAAAATTTATAATAGGTCACTCTTATTTTTACTATATATGTATTGCAAATGTGCGCTACCAATGTGATGAATTGCATGTTAATACTTATTATTGCTTGAGTGTCATAATAACATCATTCTAATATCTTGTATTTTCAGATAACTTTAATAGATGATTTAGATGCTTATAATAATGACATCAAATTTAGCAGAAATCCATGATACGATTGCCAGCTTTATTAGATGATCCATATACCTGTAATAATTAAATCAAATATATCAGTAATCAGTGATAATATTGTCAGCTTTTAATAGCACAGTTAAATATCTTGTGGTCATATTGAGATTGTGTTGTAATATATATATATACCAGATTGTAACTTTTGCTGCAAAACTACAATATAGATATAGATGTACTGAATGTTAGTTTAAGAATATACAATTATGCATTTAAGTGATAATGTTGTAGTCCCAACTATGTATTGCATATTTACCAATTAACAAATAATACAGGTGTAACACACCAATTAATTCTGTGGAAGGAGGGTTTAAATAGTGCCCTTCCTTCACCTATGTCATACTCCTTGAGAAAGAGCAGTTTTGCTCGAAACGCATGGGAGGAGGTTCCCTAGTTGTCTGTCCTTGTTCCAGTGTCCGTTTTATGTAGCTGAATAAAGTTTTTTTTAAACCTACTACTTCCTGGTGAGTCTGAGTATCACGGAGCGATGGCGACGGCATCGATCACCTATTCTCTTTAGATTGAGCAGAATAAAATTTAGATGTGTTTTGAAACATGTGTCTTTGCCTTTCTGCAGAGGTTCAGCATTTGTGACTTAAATACCAAATCAGTTTTCAAAAAATGTCTTTTCAAGGTTACATTTTGTGTAAATTTGTGCAGATCTGAAAATAACTGAAAAACATTTGGATCACATGATTTTGAAAAGAAAGTTCTACTTATGGACCATAAGGGTAACAGATGACAAATTAAATATCCCCTTATTAGACTGCATTATCTTTCCCATTCTTGTTCTCTCCTTTTTTGGTTTGGTTTCCCCACCTCACCCACCCCTCTTCGGCAGGTGAATAACATCTTTTTTGGCTCCTGGGTGTTCTTTGATTCTTTCTCTATAATTCCCGATGTGATGTCGTGATTTTAGGGCCTCTAAAAAAAGGGAAGATTCTGGTGATTGGCGATCGGAGACACTTCTAGGGGGTGGATACTTATTATTTAAATCTTGATATTTATCACTAAGATGTCTATCCCTTTTTTCACTCTCTTTTTAAAAATACTCTGTCCCTTTTATGGTCATTATGTGTATTTGGATGCTGAGAACTTTTTTTAGGATATTTATATTGTTTTGGTGGTGACCATATCTTTCATTCTGATTTGCACTGCCCTCTGGACGATAACCTCCAGGTTTAGTTGTAGGGTAAAACTCTCCCTGGTCTTTCCTTGGAGGGTGCAGACAATGATTAGGGACACTTCTATCACCCTCAAATCTTGACCAAGATTGTCTATTTTTTCCATAATCTATTTTGTCACGAAAAAACTTTTTCTGTTTGATTTTCATAATCTCCTCTTCAGAGGACTTTAACTTAATTTTTAACTCGTACTGCATTTCAGCGCAATAATTTTCTCGAATAAGTGGTTCCACAATTGTAATCGCTTCAACTATTTCCTTCTCAATCTCAGCATGGGATTTATTTCTTTCATAAATAATCAATTTCATTAATTCCCTGGAACAGTCTTCTAAAATCCAACCCCATTCCTTGATGAAGTGATTATTGTCCTTCCCAAATGTTGGGGTTTTAAGGATATCGTAATGTCCCTAACATGTTTTGCTCATATATTTTTTCCCTGATGTACGTGTAATACTTACCTGCTGATTTGTATTAACAATATATTTTATTAATACTACACTATGAGAGTTTGCGCTGTTTTTCTTTTTTCACTAGTGTTATAGTTTGCTGAGCCAACCTGTGCAAGCAGCAGCAGTCTCTTAATCAGAATACACAGGTTTATTCAATCCTGCTGTTTTTTCCCACTTGATCACATTGGTTGATTTTATCACTTTAAGATATTCACAGATTATATATTAGTATTCTAATTTTTATTACATTTTTCATTTGTATTTTATTTGATGATTTATTGATATACATATCGATCACAATTGTATCACTTCACTATCTGGTGCACAATTTTTTTTCACTATTATATATATATATATATATATATATATATATATATGTGTGTGTTTGTGTGTGTGTGTGTGTGTGTGTGTGTGTGTGTGTGTGTGTGTGTGTGTGTGTGTGTGTGTGTGTGTGTGTGTGTGTGTGTGTGTGTGTGTGTGTGTGTGTGTGTGTGTGTGTGTGTGTGTGTGTGTGTGTGTGTGTGTGCATATATGTACGATACAGTTTCCATGAAATCAGCAGACAGCACACAGGTAAGTAACATAAATAATTTTTTTGTATTAAACAAAGCCTGAAATTCCAATGTTTCTGTCCCTAGTCCTGAGGAAGATCCATTGTTAGGACCGAAATGTTGGAATTTCGTGCTTTGTTTAATACAAAAAAAATGTTTATGTTACTTACCTGAGTGCTGACTGCTGATTTCGTGGAAACGGTATTGTACATTTGTCTTTATTTTATGGGATATGCATCAATATTTATTGAATGACTGTTGGATTGCCGGCTGCTATGAATATCTCTCTATCTCTCAGCTAGTGCCAGTGACACCAGCATCCACAGAAGCACACTCAGAAAGTCCAGGGGTACACTGTGCAAAAGCTACTGAAAATTACTTTTCACCCCATGCATGTGGATACATGAGAACTAAGAGTTCTAGAGCTTCATAAATGTTCTAACAAATAATATACAAAATGAATTTAGTACACGCTTCATTTTTTTAATGTTCTATTCTTTAAAAAAAAACAGAAGTATCATGTAACAAAATTGAAACAATATAGTTTAGCTCATATAAGCTGCAATCGTTTTTCTTTAATCATAAACACAACATCAGTGACAAAACCCTGGAGCTAATTTGCAATTGTAATGACAATCTGCAAATTGGTATGAAATTGGAGCTGTCAAAAACCAATGTAGGAGTGTAACTGTCAATCAGGTAGCCCGATATTCCCCTCAAGCAAACCTCTGCCCCCCTTCCATGTGACCTCCACATGTTAGTAATATCCTCACCGTGCCAGAGTTGCTAGAATGAATCAGTGCAAGCACTTTTTCCATTGCCAAAACTAATGCTATATTTTCATTAGATTCCAGAGTGTGATTCAGTAAACAAAATATAATCTATATCATTCAGTATGTATAGCCCTGAAAGCACTTATATCTTTTTATAAAATGCAGAAACATTGAGTCTCTCTACCAAAGAGCTTTCAATCTATGTGTATTACATTAGACACACAGTAATAAATAATGCTGTAGAAAAATCATACATTTCTTGTATCAATCCATACATTTCAATGGGTTTTGTCATAATTACAATAACACTCCTTTATTTGTGCACAGCGCAGAATCCTGAGTTATGTAACCCTATCAGTACTGTGCCAGCAGAAATCATCCACAGAAAGTAGGAATGTGGGTCCAGGATGCTCTGATATTTCCCTTTAACTATTGTACAGGTTAGATAAAGAAAAAGTACAAGCAGAGTGTACACACTCCGAGCGAACCCTGAATTCCTGTGGAGCAGACCCTATTTCCGAAACTTGAGTGAAAAACGAGGCTGGATTTTGTTTTCACTTCAGTCATGGAGGAAATACCCTCCCTGCATTTTCTCCCAGCTGCTCCTTAGCTGGCTCACTTCTTCCTCCCAATCCGGGCTCCTCGTCACCATCAGCTTCTCACCCGCTACACCTCCCCTACACATCTTCTCATCATCCATCACCTTACACATCCCTCAATTATCGCCCTCGCTGCACTCTCCAATCTACCAATAACCTTCTACACACCTCCCATTGAGCCCCTGCACATCCCTCCCAACGAACTCCCTGTAATGGAGTGCTCACCACAAACAATGTGTGACTGCGAGGCCAAGGTGGGGATTGTATTTAACACCAACCCACAGCCATGTGGGCGTGTCTGGAGTGTAGATAGGTCGAGATAGCTGGATCGGGGTAGGAGAGGTATGGATGGTCAGAGTTACATGCCGAGGTCGAGGTCGAGAGGTGCAGATCATTGAAGGTACTTAGCTGTGTTTAGGATTGGAGAGGTGCGGATCATCGTGGTACTTTGCCGAGGTCAGGGTTGGAGAGGTGCCGAGGTCAGGAGATTAGAAGAGTCCAGTAGAATAGCCGAGGTCTGAAACAGAGGAACTAAGAACCGGAATGCAACACAAGACTGTGAAGGCAAGGGTAGCAGTGAACACTTCGCACATAGGAAGGTTTATGCTCAACCGATTTGCCAGTGGACCGGTGTGATGCTGAGGGGATAACCAGGCTCAATAATAAAGGTTAAGCCCACTTGGTTTCCTCTGATCTGTGTGTAAAGGTCCTAGACTGTCAGCTCTGGGACCCAACTGTCGTATATGTATCACTGAGACTGTGTAATAATTATGCGACAATTCAATATTGTCTGTGTTTTGCCTTTCCAGGAGGGCTGGGCAGTGGAGTTCGCGAGGCTGTAAGTTCAAGGGTGGGTTTTGTGGAGAATCTTTAATCAGATTGTTGCGATGTAGTGGGGTTCCTGAGTTATGGGACACCCCAGAGATGTACCTGGGAATCAGGTAAGATTCTCTTGAAGCACAGTGCTCTGGCAAAATCCTACCCTGGAAACATTCTTGCGACTCACCATCAGGGCTCCCTGCTTCAGCACAGGCTGGAAAAGTAAAGAGGGCATGGGGGATCACGGAATCCTTAGAACAGTCCCGGGGTCCCTAGTATAAGGTGGGATGCCCCGACTATGCCCAGTCACCCTGAACCTGGTATAGGGGTTCAGGGGGGCTCCAGCTATGTTTAAAAGCTGCAAGGGTTTTTATTGTTTGGGTACCGTAAAGTCAGGGTTATGCAGTGTGCCAGGAATAAGGCTGATAAGAATAGGGAACATATATTTTTATTCTATCCCTGCCACCGAACCAGAAGACTTCTACCAGTAAAACACACAGACACATAAGCAAGAGTTTTATTAATGGTTTTTATTTAATAAATGTGTATGCTTATAACCATGTATATCTGTGACTGTGACTGTGACATGGCTACCAGGCTTGGCACCTCTGGGTCTGTTCGGACTCCGAACTTGGAAGCTTCAGGGATGCAAAGAACAGGAGGAGTACTGAAGTTATACTTGAGTACCTCCATCCTGGCTAACACAGGGCTATCCAGTGACCATTTGCCCTTCCCCAGACTCTGTGGAGCCTGGGCAGCGGGTGGGCTAAATATGCTAAGAGGCAGAGATGCCAGGTTGGAGCATAACCCTTGGCAGACTGAGAAAAGGTGCCCCCCAGGCTTTACAATACCGGCAAATCGGTGATTGGCTGGCAGAAGAATTCCCACTCTGATAGTGCAGAGGTTTGTTCATGTGACAATGAAACCCATAAGAAACCTTGCAGCCAATCAGGACATCAGATTCCAATCGCCAAACCATCAGCGGCAAATTCAAAGATGTTCTGTAAGGAATGGATGCGAGCCGGCTTCAAAGATTTTGACTCAAGAAATTTTCTAAGTCCCGCTTTTTGAGAACATAGCGGTCGCGGCTGGAATTGCATGCCGAATTGCGTTCCAGGACTTCTCAGTCATTGGAAAGTGCTCCTACAGAGGTCGCTTTTGACAATTTCGTTTCAAGGAAGTTTTTATTTGTTAGTCCCGTTCCTAGTAAGTGTGTTAACAGTGTAAATTGTTTTACTTTGTGTGTATGTCAAATGCTGAAATAAATTACAATTTATTTTACTGCTGTGTCTTGTTCAATCGGATGATCCAGGTAGGAAAAGGTGTTAATAACCCCGGTCTCCCATGACAGCCGGCTGAGCATATATAGGACACAGGGACCAATGAGGTAACAGGCTGGAGGAGGCACGTCAGAGAGAGTGAGAGCAATAGGAGGATACGGTGCAGGAGACAGGTATGGGGAGGATCCCAGAGGCGGAGAGATGATGCGGCTCGTGCACGTGCTGACCGTCTGCTGCGCACTGATGACGTTGACGTGTGGGCAGAGTTTGGAGGCGGGTCTGGAGATGTTAGTATTAACCTCCACGCGGCATGCACGCGCGTGCCTAGCATGGCGGCTGGTCCAAAGAGAAGGAAGAGAAGCATCATGGCTGATGGAAGGAGCAGAGGGCCCGATTACGGTTGGGGTAGGTGACGAGTACGCAGATCGCGGATCACAGATCCTAACACTCCCATCATTTCCAGCACAACCCCGCCATCATCCTCCATTCATCCCATGCACTTAAACCCTCAACACCCTTGCACATCCATCCATTATTCTCCACATATATACATACATAAAAGGAGTAAATATATGTAGAGCTGCTTCCCCCACCCTATGGGAGATCTTCCTGCTACCCAGTGTGTAATGGTGCATGATACCTGTTGGCTTGCAGGAGAGCTGAGGTGTTGGGGAAACAGGACAGGCTTTTGAGGTAGATGCTTGATTCGTTCTCTGGGTGCTAGCGCCTCCATCTGCCGTAAGCTCCAGCTTTGCTGAAGGCAGTCCCTACGGTAGAACCATACTCCCACTGATTGACTGCAGACTCAGGCCAGATGTATATTGAAACAGGAGCATCTTTATTTAGCATCCACTGCATACAGCATATTAATTCAGCAAATACAGCTATCTCTCTAAGGTCCCAGACCTCAGGATGGTCTCTGTAGTGGATAATATGATTGATGCCTTGTCTCTCCTCCTTTGCTATATCACAGTCCCCTCATGGGACTGATCATATAGTCTCATCCTGCCGGGGAGACAGCAGCTCAGAGTACTCACTCCATAGCTAGCGTTCTCACTGACTGACTGACTTAGGGTTGCCTCTTCCCTAGTAAAGAGGGGGAGGGTACAAGGTCTGCACCCAGGATTGGGCCGCACACAGACCATGTCCCGCCGCCACCCCTGTCACTAAGTGAAGTTGCTTGTGGGGGGCAAACCCAAGATTGGGCCTGACACTGCCTACATTTAACAGGATTTATGTGTCAGGGAGGGCAGACGGGTAGCCAGAACCAGCCATGGCTACATACACACATACATACATACATACATATATATATATATATATATATATATATATATATATATATATATATATATATATATAACACCATACAATACCGTTTGAAGCACGAGATCAGGAGACAGCACTCTGGTAAGTTTGATCACAAGTTTTTGTATTGAAAAAGACACATAAACCGACGTTTCGGTCCCCCAGTGGGACCTTTCTCAAGGTGGTGACCTGATCTCGTGCTTCAAACGGTATCGTATGGTTTATTATTGCTTTATGGGACAAGCACCCAATTTTTTCTACTTGCAAGTGGAGTGCCGGCTTCTTCTGTGGACTATATATATATGCTTAAAGAGAGTAAAACCGCTCGTCCATTGAATTTTTGGTTATTATTCAGATAAGCAGGTGCTCAGAGGGGTAAAAGATATCTGCGTTTTAACAGTGTTGATCTAAGAGATCAGAAAAGTAACCCCATAGCACCCGGCACTCAATGCTGTATTTAATTACTCTACTCTTACACCAGTAGTCCAGTAGGCACAATTACCTATTTCTCTGTCGGAGAATATAGCACTACCAGAGGGAAGTGTATTTGGCAAGAAATAGATATATGAGAGCTACACATCATATCGGAATTTACCTATCAATAGGGAACATATTACCTCAATCTCCACAATATGCAGTTTGAGAAAAACCACTGATTTGTCATAATATATACAAGAGGGTTTTTGGAGTTCCTATCTATGACAGATAGTTGACTGAACTACCATTAACCTCATAAGCCACCTCTGAAGGGGTATTTTAATAGTTTTTGAATGATGTGTATATATGTGTTTTTAATAAGTATTTAGACAAATAAAACTTTGTTATTTTCACTGGACTTCTTGGTACAAGGGTTATTAACCCCCTATACATTTGTTGAAATACAGGTAATTGTGCCTACTGGACTACTGGTGTCTAGAGTAATTATATACAGCATTGAGTGGCGGGTGCTATGGGGTTACTTTTCTGATCTCTTAGATCAACACTGTTAAAACGACTGAGTCAGGGAAAGTTAGATTGTGAGGGTTTATACCCTCCAGTATATGTGGTAATTATATCATTTATTTATCTCAGTGTGATTGCGCTTATTGTATTTCTGTATTTTGTAATTTATATATATATATATATATAAAATATACAAGGCTCCTTACCAGGCAGACCAGGAGATCCAGGACCACGAAGTAGGGAAGAGGCAGCACACTTAGTAATGTCAAAAAAAATAGTATTCAATAGCAGGCACAATCACCAATTCTATCTATCTATATCTATATCTATATCTATATATATATATATCTATATCTACATCTACATCTATATATATATCTATATATATATATATATATATATATAAATATATATATATATATAAATATATATATAAATATATATATATATATATATATATATATATATATATATATATATATATATATATATATATATATATATATATATATATATATGTAGAGGTATCAGTACCGTGTTAGCCGAGCTTCAATAATCACAAAATAAATAGATGATACCGTTCTGTGGCTAACGAAATGCTTTTATTTGTGCGAGCTTTCGAGAGACACTGATCTCTTCTTCTCTTTGTAACATCGCCGGAAGAAGAGATCAGTGTATCTCGAAAGCTCGCACAAATAAAAGCATTTCGTTAGCCACAGAACGGTATCATCTATTTATTTTTTGATTATATATATATATATATATATATATCTTGGTCTGGTATGCTAAGCGCAAAGGTACGAGGTTCGCACATGCCCTTAGCAAACCATGAAGCCCTCTGCAAGGTTTTGCCAACTAAGGGCAACCCTGGAATAGGTAGGATTATTATTCCCATGAACGAGATTTGCTGCAGAGGTTACAGATAGGGATTTTTACTGCAAAAAATCCCTGAAGCCGATCGGGAGTCAGATTCATCTAAACTGGATTTTAAACTTTGCAACATCATAACCCAAGTCAAGAGTTCGTAAGAACTAAGGAATCCAGAACCAATTTTATGGCAGTAGAAAAAGTAAGCAGCTGCGGAGGAGAAACAGGGGTTGCAAGAGGCGCCCCTATCCAAAGACTGCTATCAACTTTATTTGCACACAACTCCCGCTCCTGGGAAATTGTGCCTAAAGACTCTGTTTCTAAAGATTTCATTTTGGAAATAGAAAATTTCATTTTGCCCCGTCCCAGTAAGTGTATTTCAAGTGTTTTTTTTGCAAATAATCGTGTGTAAGTTCATTCTGTAAATACATTTAAATTTATTGTTTTCTCTTGCTTTGCTCAATCAAAGGATCTGGGTATTGTGGTGTTAAAAGCATTGGCCTCATGTGACAGGCTTTTTTCTGGTGGCAGCAGCGGGATCTAATTGAGCCTATGGTATAGCATCCTTTGGGATCCTATAGCATAACGGGAGACTCGAAAGTTGCTAGCTCCTAAAGCAAGAGGTAGCATATACACAGTTTTCAATTCATGAGAAATACAGTCACCCTTTTGTTCCCATAACTTTTTGCCTGCTGGTGAGAAATGGACAGGCGAGCAGGACAATTCTGGACTTGGGATCATGCCCAGATCATTGTCTGGTGTGAGAGTTATGGACTACCGACGGCGGGTCAGTCAAAGGTGCAACTGGAGGAGGAATTGGAAAGACATGAAGCAAGTATTGCTTATCCTCCAGTCATGGAGCCCATAACTGCAGCCGCAGTGATTACACTTCAGCCAGGGGTACAGGAGACTGATCCAGCCCCGGAGGGAGATGGACATTGGGAGGGACAGGGTTCTCACTGGTTTAATGGTGAAGGACTGGGTCTGGGAGATGCGGGAGGGATTGTCCCAACAGTTCCAATAGACCGTGTGGCTACTGGACTCGCTAACCCTAGACTCACAGCACTTCTTGCCTTATGGGGGGAAGGAGCTACAGCAGATGAGAGAATTCGCATGCTGGCAGCTCTACATGGACAAGTGTCCCCTCACTCTCACTTGGCCAAGAGAGAGCAAGATATCCCTCAAGTTAATCACCACAGCTTCATCAAGTTTGTCTGTGGCACAGACAAAATCAACATTTTTTATCAGACTTTGAAATTCAGTGTCTGAGATACCGGACGCCACAACGGGACTGGGTGCTGCGGATGCACCCCTTGTTGTCTTGGATTGCTGAAGAGAACCTGCAGGGCATCCCACAAGAAGATCGGGATGACTACGAACATGTCAAAGCTTTGCTGCTGTTGCAGTATTCCCTTACCCCAGAAGCCTACTGGGGCAAGTTCAGTACAGGGGAACATTATCCCAAGGAGTCCTATGTCAACTTTGGTGCCCGCATGGCATGGCAAGACACTCAGTGGGTGGAGGGTTGTGATGCTACAAAATACCACACTTTGCTGGACGTAATCTTCCAGGAACAGTTACTGCAGCAGTGCCCCTCAGATGTGAGGGCATGGGTCTTAGACCATAAACCTAAGACCCATGTGGAAGCTGCAAGGATGGCTGATGATTATGTATGCAGCCGCTCCCTGATGGACAAGAATGGGGCTCCCAAGAAACCGGCTATGCCAGCAAGGGGAGCCAAGCAGACTCATCAGTGGGTACACAAGCATGCAGCAGAGAACAGCGTTTCAAAAGCTGCAGAGTTGAAGCACGAGAGGAGATGCTATCTCTGCAACAAAGTGGATCACATCAGACCTGACAATCTGGACCATGCCAAGGCTGGTGGACCCTATCAGGGGTAACGCTCTCCAGCTGTGAGGCCGGTCGCTCGTGTGCGACTGGCACACACAGAGGAACCAAGTACAGCTGCGGAATCAACCCACAGAGGGATGTGCACGGAGAGATCTGCACTTGCTTCTCCGGGACAAGCAGCGGAGACAGAGGGACATCAGTTTGCACCAGTCGGGTTGCAGTCTAATGATGTCCAGCAGAAACATCTGGAGAGGGTGACCATAAGAGATCGCAAAGCGGACGGCTTGTTCGACTCCGGTGCCATCGTTACCCTGGTCCGACCTGATATGGTCAGACCAGAGGATTTGCTCCTGGGTAACGGGATGCAAGTGACCATGCCAGATTGAGGACCGCGGTCACTACATGTTGCCTGGGTCTTTATGGATTGGGGTGCCAGACGTGGCATGAGGGAGGTGGGGTATTGCCTGGGTTAGATGCCGAAGGTTTGCTCGGTAATGACCTGGGGCATGTAACCTGTGTGTTCCCATCAGAACTGCTCCTGTTGTGATTACTAGGAGCCAGTCAGCAAGGATCGCAGCAGATTCATCCCCTGTCCCACAGCATTTGGGACCAGAGATATCTGTTGATCTTGTCTGTGCCATCCACATATTTGCCAAATCTGTGGTAGGACGCCTTTGGCTGGGAAGGTTGGGTTAAGTCCACTGGGATCTGGAGGGCTGCAACACTTTAGAAGCGGCCATTAGCTGCAACTTCTACTCAAAGATAATTCCCACTCCTCAATTGCCGAGGAGTGTGGTGATCCCTGTATCTGGGAGATGGCTCCACTCCCGGCATCATGCTCACCACCCGCTTCCTTGTCATCCCCGCTCTCCTCCTCCACTTCCACCAGGGCTGGAACATCCTCTGGTACCCTGGCTGAGCTATTGGCCCCTGCAACTGCAGGCGAAGTTGCACACAGCTCAGGTGAAGCTATACTCGCTTCATGTTTCTCGAGATCCTCCTCCAGCACAATCTTTGCCTGACCAGAGGTCGTTAGTCCATAACTCTCACACCAGGTGACAATCTGGGGATGTTCCCAGGACCGGTAATGTCTTGATTGTCGGTACATTTTCGCCTGGTGGCACTAAACTAAGTGACAGAGAGAACCTGCGCTTTTCTTAGCTTTGTGTACCGTGTGTATGTCATTACTTGTTTTGAGAGCTCTCAATTTTCGAGTTTCTCTATGTTAGAAGACCCCTCAGGATTTTAAAACATAAAGCTCAATGATCCCACTGCTACCATCAGAAAATAAGTCTGTCATGGGAGACCAGGCATTTACACATTTTTACCAGGATCATACATTGACCTAAACAGGTAAAGTGAAATAAATTGTACATTTATTTGCATGAAAAGGCATACACACAATGATACACAAACGACATAAGAAGAGACACACTTACTTGGTGTGACGGTTAATGGGTAACTAGGCTCACTTATAAAGGTCAAGCCCACTTGGTTGCCCCTGATCCATGTTTTGGGGTCCTCTAGTGTCAGCTCGTGGACTTCACTGTTGTGTATGTACTGCTTTGCCTATATGTAAAATATGCGACAATAAAGAATGTTTATGTTTTTGCCTTTCCAGGAGTGCCAGCAAGCAGAGATTGCTAGGCTATGAGTTTCAGGGTGGGTTTTGCGGAGAAAATCTTTACAGATTGTGGCTATGTAGTGGGGGTTCCAGAGATACTGGGTACTCCAAATATGTAGCCAGGAATCAGGTCAGAGTCTCAGATACCTTGAAGCACAATGCTCTGGTACAAATTCTACCCTGAAAACGTTCTTGCAGCTCACTGCCAGGAGTCCCTGCTTTAGCACAGACCACAAAGGTAAAATGGGCATAGGGGATCAATGTATCCCCAGACCAGTACAGGGGTCACTAGTAAAAAGGGGGGATGCCCAGTTCATGCCCAAGTCACCCTGGACTTGGTATAGGTGTTCAGGTGATGCTCCAGCTATCTGAAAAAGCTGCAAGGTTTATTTTGTGTAAAAATGTAAAGTCAGGTTTTTGCAGTGTGGCAGGGATACACTGGCGACACACTTTATTCGAGCTCGGCTAGTCCCACGAATTCGGGTATACCCGGGTGTATTGAGGTTTGTGACTGTTTTCTGCCCGAGTGCATTGAGGTATTTTCCAGGCAGGGATTGAAGCATTTTATTCCCGCTGGCTGCAATACTGCACAGTATATATATAACTGCATTACAATTCATGAATTTATGCCATCTGGTAGACACGCGAAGCATTGCAGCCTATTAAATCCTAATCATTATCATTTAACAGATCAGCCGCCCGTCAGCCAGGCATGAACCTAGGCTGGGAAGGCAAACGCAACGGGGCTTGTCAGAGGTGAGGAGCGGCGCATTCCAGGTATCTGACAGGTACATACTGGGTATTTGCTCGAATAAAGTGTGTCGGTGCAGTATGGCTAGTGAGAATAGAGAGTATAAATTCTTATTCTATCCCTCACACCAAAGAAAGACTTAGACATTTTTAGCAAGACATTTATACAAATGTATATTTTATTAAACGGGTCTGTTTAAAATGTATTATGCTTTTTGCACTGTAACAGGAGCGGGGAATTTTCAAGCCCGGGAACTTGAGAGACCAAATGGCTATCAAGTTGGTGCCAGCAGGTTTGGTCTAGGTCCGGACTTGAAAGCAACACTTGCCCCCAGAAGTGTGAAAGCCATTAGAGCAGGATGGTTGGTGAAGTATCCACGTCCTTGGATGAATAGAGGCCATTCTGGCAAGTACTCGCCTCCCTAAGCGTAGAGGCACCTAGCCCTGTGGGTGGCTTCTGAATAATAAGTGGCTATGGTGAAAAATTCCTAGCTGAATGGCACTCTAAACAAGAGTCTTTAGTTGACTGGGACTTAGCCCATAATGTCCTGAAATCCAAATCGGCATGAAATTCCAGACACCAACGCTCCCTTCTCTCCGGAGCACTTGATTTTGCTTGACTGAGACTTAGCTCCAAAAGTCCTAAAACTAAAATCGGCTTCAAATCCCAGCGGTGACCAGCGGGTCCCTTAACCTTGGGACCCCTAATAGTTACAGAGACACTTTTCGTCTCTTTGCCCCATTTACCTTTCTGGGCTGTGCTGAAGCAGGGAACCCTAGCGGTGAGTCACGCATGCATTTTCAAGGGGAGATATTGCTGGGACAATGTTCTACATGTTTCTGAGAACCAAGCCTGATTCTTGGGTACATTTTTAGGGGAACCAGCAACTCTGGACCCGACTAGCTGGACACATTCTGACAACACTTTCTGACAACACTTTCTCTGCAAAACTCCCCTCGAAACTTATACCTTAGCAATCCTTACTTGCTGTTATTCCTGGAAAAGCAAAAACATAAAACAAAATTCTTTATTGTCGCACAATTACAGTTTATGCAAGCACAACGTTAGGATCAAGAACTGACACTCTGAACCCTAAAACATGGATCAGAGGTAACCAAACGGGCTCAACCTTTATTTGAGAGCCTGTTACCCCTTCACCATCACAAAAGCGGACCCATGTAACCCGAGGGTCCCGAAGCAGTGAGAAGGCCAGGCAGAACCACATCCAGGGGACCACCCCTTGTACCCTGCTGTATCATTTTCATTGTACACTGTTATATTCACCACTCTTTGTGAAGTAACATGCCAGCACCTACACTACCATCATATATTATGTGAGCTCAACACTGTTCTGGAACCAACAGTGGCCCTACAGTTAGTATTGGACCATTGGGACTAAGTAAGTGACATTGTGGGACAACGAACAGTGAGATTCCTCCTTACTCTCTCCTTACAGATAGGATATGTGCTGTTCAGGGTTCTTGGAGTATGAGGGCCCCTGTATGTAATCATTGCATTCTGGATACATAAAGTACGGTTGTCTACAATATACACGTTATCCTCTGTTGTCTGACCTTAGCCTGGTTCTTGTTGGCTGATTATTCTTTATTCTCGACAGGTATGGCGAACTCATCTCCCACTTTAGTATCTTCATACTAAGACACTTTGGGAATTAAAGAGGAGTTATATATTTACATATATAGAGTAGCAGTGAATAGAGCACCCTTATAATGCAGTTGTTTGTCACAGGTGCACTGTAATAATAAAGTCACACCATTCCAGTAACATAGAGTCTAGATGCATATTTGTAAGAGACATGTGCAGAGGTACGCAATAGAGACTGTTTTAAGGTGAACTAAAAATAAGGCTTTTATTACGCCTGCTTCTTTAACACATGAAAATTATCAAACGTATGCAAATAAGGGGTTAAACAAAGCTTCTGCTCCACTTGGGAGTATTTCTAGGTAAACATATGCAGTCCAGAACTCCCTTTAGATAGCATGTTTCCCAGCCCCAAACATATAGTTTGATATGTGCAGATATACAACAGTCTTAGAAAGTAATGCTTATCTGTCTCTCTGGTAGGAGTAGGGGGGAATCCTTCTCTGCTCTCCTGGCATAGCCTTTTTGTCCTAAGGCACTTTCAGGTTTTAGAAGTCTTCTCCCCTTGTTGTCTTGTTGTCTGGCTGTCAGTCTACAGCTCTCAAGATTTCTCTGTCCCTTCCTGTTTCAGCCCACGAGGGAGCTCAGGAGTCTCTTCTTCCTGTTTCAGGAGGAGCCTTTTCTCTAACAAACCTCCAATCTGCCAGGTGCTGGTCAATTAACCAGCACACTGCTGGATTAGAGGCAAGTTTTCTGAACAGGGATAAGTCCCCTGTTACAGTATTCCAGTGGATTTATTAATTAACTGTTATTCATAGAGGAAAGCAAGTCTGGATTGTTGAAATTTAAAAACATATCTTTGAGTTGTAACTTATTTTAATTCAAAAGTAGCAACTTACTGTTCTTGGGGCTGCGGGATGACTATGGAGGGTGTCACAGGAGACCAGAACTTAACACCGGGATCAAGGCATCAGACAAGATAAAACAGTTCTATAAAGAGAATTTATTCTGTCTGGATCTAGCAAGCACTGAACAAAATCACAAGCAGAGCTTCCACTCCTGAACTAGCTACCTAGGTGTCTGTCACCACTTCTAAGGCTTACCCGGGGTTGCTTCCACTACTGTAGGGGTAGAGACCGTTCCAACCTCTCGGGTGCAATTCGCAGTAAGCACTTTCAAATTTCCTGTTTGAAAGTGCTGGTCTCCGCTTCTCTGGCTACTCAGTCCCACAACACAAAAGCACTTCTAAATCTTTTGCTTGGTGAGGTTCACAGCCTCATTATCAGGTGTGTCCAGCACAGCCTTGGAGCACACCGTTTAGTTCACCTCCACGCTAGTATCAGACTGAGACCTGGAGCGCTGATCAGGTTCCCCTTACATAGATTACCCGCTGCCATAGGAAATCATGATAGATGGGGCCAGTCACAGCACGGATGCTGCACGGGAACAGATCAGGATGCGAGTCCTTGCCTGCATTGGCCAATAAGGGTTCATGGCAGGGTGGAGGACAGTTAAAGGGCCAAAGGGAAGTATGAATTGGCCAATGAGAGCTGTGTCTACCAGCAGGTTATCCCTTGTCAGTGTCCATACGTCTAGTATCCGGATGGCTACCAATGACCACTTGCTAAAGCTGGTGGGGATTCTGGGGGTGTAGGACAGCCGAATACGTGCTGTTTACCCTGTTGACAATGGCACCTGTGACTCAACGACGGGAATCAATTGCCGGCGGAGGCTGTGGCAACAATCACTTCCACATATGTAAATGGATGCCTTAGTGAGAAATGGGGTCTAGTAGTTGAGTAAACAATGGGGCAGTCCCACCTAAGGTGCCTGGACCAGATGTATACAAAGCACCACATCTCATGAAGGAACTTGACCGGCCAGGATCAGGACCTGAGGGGCGGGATAGCCGGCCTCAAGGTATGATTGGGGGCTCGTGGAGCTGTAGCAATTGTGGTTGGAGGGACTGGCACGCCAGCAGCTGGGACAGTCGGTTTGTCGGCGCGGCCGGGGGAGCTGTGACCAGGTTGCCATGTATTCATCAGCCATCTTGATGGCCAGGTGGTGGGCTTTCAGTCCATGACCAAACCGTGGACATCAGGGGGGGTTTTCAGCAAAAACTGCACCTTTATGATCAAATCCATGAAGCACTGTAGCTCAACGGACTGCAGAAACCCATCAATACCATCGAAGTGGGCAAAGCTGCGGTAGGAAAGACAGGGACAATGACTTGCCTAGAAGCAGTGGCTGGTCATGGGGGACAGGGGTTGGGCATGAGCATTTGCCTGCTTGTTCAGGTACTGGAGGGCTGCCAGTTGGTGCAATAGCACCTGCCCCCAGAATGGCCAATATGACAAGAATCCGGTCTGTGGGATTTATGTCTGTTATGTCTCCCCATGCTGGTGGAGGGTGACTCTGACCACCTGGCTGGGGGAAACCTCTCACTGGTCCCTTTTCAGAGACCTGTTTGGGCTTCGAGCAGTGGGACTCCTCACTAGACGAGGTCCGCTACCATGTCCATAAATGTATCAAATCCCTGCTCCTCACAGAGGTTACACACTCGGTCCTTAGTTCAAGCCTTGTAGTAGGTCCCCATGATATGGCTCGGGTCACTCTTCTTTAATCTAACTGGGTACTTGGGGGAGGTGAGGTGAGCCTTGACTGTTTTCAGAGGGCCTGGAATGCTTTGTGCTGGTGTCTTGAGGTTCAAGACTCACTCAGTACAGAATACCTTTGAATACTCCCTGAGCCTTGAGATCCTACTGCACCCACCAGAACTGTTTAACACAGGAGACCTAAACTTTACACCGGATCAAGGCACAAGGCAGGACAAAGCAGTTCACTAAAGAGTATTAATTCTGTCTGGAGTCAGTAAACAGCACAACATCACAAGCAGAATTTACACTCACCATAAACAGGGAAAACGGGGGGATCCTAGTTACCTGAGTACCAAGCACCACTAATAAGACTTACCCAGAGTTTGCTTCCACTTCTGTGAGGGTAAAGACCACCCAGACCTCTTTGGTGCAATTCACAGCTGAGCACTTCAAAATTTCGTTCTTAAAGGTCCTTCTCTCCACTTGTCCGTTGTAACGCTGCTGACTGAAGGAAGGATACGGACCCACAGGGCAGAAGTAAGGTGTAGGTACACCAACCTTGACCTGGGATCTGATGCCTAGGATACAGGGGAAGACAGGTCAATTTCTGGGGAAGATGCAGGCACAGACAAGGGGAAGGCTCAGGACTTAGGAACGGACTTGAACAAGGCAGGGGGTAATCCGGTCCAGGCAGAGGTCAAGACAAACAGGATGAAAGGCAGATCAAGGCATTGAGTATTTGACTACTTTGCACGAGCAAAGACAAGTTGCTATTTGCCTGCTATTTAAAGGCCAAAGGCACCTGCTGGCAATGAGAGAGGCTTACTTCCTGTCATGGAGGTAAGGGCAGGATTAACCAGGAAGTAAGATGGCCACACTTGCTTCAGTAGTATTGAAGTAACTTTATGTCTAGAACAGAGGGCAGGATTTGCCAGGAAGCGAGATGGTCACGATTGCTTCAGTGAGGATGATGTCACTTCATGGCGACCATCTTGGGTATCGAACAGATCCCTTACAGTATCCCCTAATCCAGGATCGAACTCCAGAAGATTCACGATAGGCTTGGGGGAAACAACCAAGAGAGAGTTCTTACCAAGGCGGCGTGCAAGGCTGGATTCTGGGCAGATTTCCATTGAGAGGTCAAAAGAGAATCCAGGTTGCGGTCAAGGCAAGGTACGCGGAACAGGAACTATGAACTGGAACTATGAACAGGCATTAAAAACAGAACAACCTGGAAACTCACAGGAACAGAACTCCATGGTCTGGTGCTATCTGGCAGAAGTCCAGCCTCCTTAAATGTAAAATGCCAGAAACTGAAAAGACATCCGAATCCTCAGTGAGAGTAGAAGTGAGAAGCAGCACTATGTACAAAGTAAGGGTTCTTTAGTTATATGTTTTGGCCAAAGGATTATACGCCTGCAACCACGTCACGGTAAACCCTCTTCAGCAGGTCCTACACTACCCATAACGGTTTTCTATACCTCTCTAATAGAGGGAGAAATGTCCCAATATCCGGATAGCAAGAAGAGGACAAACAGGGGTCCATGTGGGTCCAGGCAGGACAAAGCATGCAATAACTAGGAATAAAATGGGAAAGGCAAGGATCCAGGTGAGGAACATCCATGGTGCAAGGCAGTAGAAAGTGGGTGTTGCCGCGTCAAAGCCCCAAAGCCACTGTCCCTTCAGGAGAAATCTCTGGACGATCCAAGGTGAGAACAGTGGGGGGGGAGAATTGGTGCTCCCTACCTCTGCAGGGTTCATTGCGTGGCTTATTCAATGTGTAATGCTGATGACTGGAGGACAAGATACGGACCCACACGGCAGATTTGGTGAGTAGGTACACAAAATTTTACCTGGGATCTGAAGCCGGGGGGGGGGGGGGCAGAGGAAGACAGGTCCATTTCTGGGGAAGATGCAGGCACAGGCAAGGGGAGGTTTGTTTGTGGAGGTACCCGGGCGCTATCTCTGTGTGGCTTATCTGATGTGCAGAAGTATAAAAAGAGTGGTGTAATACTGCCTGTAAATGGTTTTCGAGTGGTATCCTCTTGTGACTCGGAACCCCAGCAGGATCTATCCAGGACCCTTATAGGTAATGAATACAAAAAGGATGGGGGAGCACAATGGTTGGAAACAGACAGAGCCTGAGGAAGTCCAGTACTTGGACGAAACGCGTTGCTCTTTACCTGGAACATTTTAAAGCACATTACAGAGGAGGCGGAGGTGTAGTTGCAGCTCTCCATCCGGACGCGGAAGAGAGAGACCCCCTACAACTATACACCACACTGTCTACCCCTTGCATTAACCTTCCACAGAATCGTTTGTATTCTGTGTTTGTTTTTATTTTATTTTATTAAAGTTAGTGTTTTTACCCTCTAGACATTAGTGTCTTTCATATGTTAACCCCATCTTCACCATCAGTTACAACTGGAACAGAAGAGCAAGATACCGCTAGGAGTGTGTACTCACACTGGCCCGTGTGAGTATTGTGTTATATTTACCACTAATACCCTTATACCCCACCCTTTCATCACCTGATATTGATTGGGTAACACCTATAAATGAACAAGATACCAAGATAGGATTACACTCACACTAGTCCGTGTGAGTGCTAAATTACAATTTTTGGTGGTCCATAAAACACACCACCCCCCCCCCCTCATTGACGTGTATATAATTATATGTGTTAACCCTATCCTCCTTTCTATTTATACGAGAGGAAATCCCCCTGGAGCGGCAATGTGAACCAACGAAGTAAGTGGCCGATACATCAAGAAGAAGAACCCGCATCGCAAGAAGAAAAGCCTCATCAGAAGCACACGGGACTCCCAAAGAAACCCTGATGTGACTGGGCTTACACAAGGCCATGTAAGTTTTATATACCTTTATTTTATTTCACCTTCACACCAACACACATACACTACACCAATGTGTGCCTATCCTTCTAATTAGATATTAGACACCTGAGCCACCACACCCGCTCAGGATATAACTGCTTCACCTTAAAGAGCAATTACCAGTTCTATAACACTGCCTGTTTCCAACCATTGTGCTCCCCCATCCTTTTTGTATTCACAGGCAAGGGGAAGGCTCAGGACTCAGGAATGGACTCAGGAACAGAATTGACAGGAACAAGGCAGGGGGTAATCCGGTACAGACAAGGGTCAAGACAAACAGGATCGAAGGCAGAGCAAGGCATAGAGTACTTGACTACTTTAGACTAGCAAAGACAAGAAACTGCCTTCTATTTAAAGGAAAGAGGCAGCTGCTAGCAATGTGAGCCAGAGAGAGACTTACTTCCTGTCATGGGGGTAAGGGCAGGATTTGCCTGGAAGTAAGATGGCCATGCTTGCTTCAGTGGGATTGAAGTATCTTCCTGTCGGGAACTGAGGGTAGGATTTGCCAGGAAGCGATATGGTACCCATTGCTTCAGTGAGGATGATGTCACTTCATGGCGACCATCTTAGGTATTGAACAGATCCCTTACATTCGTCAACTCAGTCTTACAGCATAGAAGCACTTTAAATCTTCCACTTTGTTAGGTGTCTGTTATCCTCGTTTTCAGGTGTCTATGGCACAAGCGCGGAGTACAACACTTAGTTCACCTCCATGCTAAGATCAGACTGAGACCTGGAGCGCTGATGGATAGATTTAATGCTGCCATGGGTCAGCGGCCAATCATAGTGCAGATGCTGCTTGAGAACCAAACAGGACACGAGGGCTCGTCTGCATTGGCCAATCAGGGTTGGAGGCAAGGTGGAAGAGCGTTAAAGGGATTGGAGTGAAATATGAACTGGACAATGGGAGCAGCACCTACCAGCGGGAGCTCAGCAATCGCTTAATTTGTCTGCCGGATATCCCACACTGTTGCGATTTCAGTTTTGGTTTCGAACGGTTGACCCTCTAGCCCTTTAGATACATGGTTTATAGCAAGAAATTAGGACAGAGATGTAAAGAGGGGTAGACGTGTGTATAGCCTTGAAAGAGAGGAGGAGAATGTTGTGTGTAATATGGGATTTGATAAGAAGCCAGTAGAGGGATTTCCGCAGGAGAGACACTGAGACAGATTTAGGAGAGAGTAAAGTGATTCTAGCAGCAGCGTTTAGGATAGATTGAAAGGGACACTGGCAAAGAGTGAGAGGCAGGAAGTCCGGACAGTATAAGGTTACAATAGTCGAAAAGGGCCTCTTTGGTTGGTGGTTCCAGCAGTGACATCAATTGAAATGCTGCATCTATCCCCGCCCCCGGATCGCGGACAACCTGGGAATCCCTTGCTCAGCTATGTGTTGGCGTACACATCAGCTGTTGAATGACGAGTTTGATCTCCTTCACGGCACCACTGGTGCCCTTCTTCTTCTTCCCTGCATTCCACTGCTCCCCTCACGTTTATTTGTGAGGGTGCATTTTTAAGGTTTCTTCAACCTAGTATATGTATTAAAATGGTAATACCCTATGGGGCATACGCTTCTGTTTCTTGTTTTTTAGGTCCTATAGGAGATTGGTTAATTCCACAGAAGCTGCTAAGACCCCAGGAATTATTTGGGCCATCTACCTTACATCCTTTTTTTAATTGACCTGGACTTTGTTATGTTCATCATTATGACATATGATTTTGGACCATTATTGCATGTACATATTTTAACGCTGCTTAATTGTGTGTATATACAGCTGAACCCCGTTATAACGCGGTATTTGGGGGCCACAGAATGAGTTGGCTCTAGTACCATGTGACAGGCTTTCAATGACGTCACATCTGTTCTCCCCAAAGCCTCTGTCACATGGTCTACTAGAGCCAATCAGAGTAGGGATGTATTTCCCACGCTCTGATTGGCTTTCGTACCATGTGAGGCCGGCCATCTTTCTTTTCATGATGTCATCTTAAAGGCAATTGAAGCACAGCCAATCTGATTGGCTGGCGTCATTGCCTTTAAATGACGTCATCAAAATTATTTTTTCCCCCCAAAATCACATGGTTTTCACGGCCCAATCAGGGCCATGGGAACCATATGACGACAATGTGACATCATAGGCCTATAAAAGCCTATGTCGTCTCATTTGTATATATATATATATATATATATTTAAATATATAGTTGCATGATGAAGCCACTATACAAATGAATGGGTGAAGGGTGGGTATCGGGCCAGGGTGGCTTAACCCCTTAATTACCTTTGCGGGTATTATTCGATAAGGTGATTAAGGAGTTAATTGATATCAGAATGTAATTGCAATGTATTGGCTATGTATTTTGTAGGCAACGGAGGACACGGATTTTGCTGGCGAGGGGGGTTCTTATTGATGAGGTGAGTAGAACTTTAGTTATTTTATTATGCTACTTAATGTGTTTAATAATGGGCAAATAATCTATTATCCCTATCTGGATAATATTTATTTTGCACATTATTGTACTGTATGTGTTGTGGGGGGGGGGGATTTATGTATTTAATGTATAGGACATGTTTATTTTTTTTACATACAGGGTTGGTTCCTTTTGGTCTGCGGGAGACCTATGGAGACCATCTGCGGTCTCCTCGGGCTTCTCACGGGTACCAGGCTGCCCGGTCCATGGGGGACACCTGCGGGGAAGAACCGATGGCCCCAAATCTGTGGGGGCACCGCGGACCCGTAGGGACCACCCGTGGGTCCCCAGACCCCTTTGGGGACCATCCGAGGCCCCTCAGACACCTGTGGGTCTGACCCGGGGCCCCCCAGACATCCGCGGGCCTACCGTTGAGACCCCATTGTGGCCCACGGTGACCCGCAGAGACCACGTGGTGGACCATGGCGCCTGGCGGGGACCACCCGCAGGCCTCCATACCCTGTTTGAAACCAGGTGCTGGGCTACTGTAGGTCTGTGAGGTGACCCGTCAGGCCCATCTGGGACTCCCGTGGGCCTGGGGTATTAACCCTGTATGTAAAATAATACATCATTTATTTAGGAAAGGGCACAGGGGGTGGGTTATGTATTTAATAAATATAATGATGTTTATTGTGGGGCAGTGTATTGTTTTTATTGTGGGTACTGGGGGTGGGGGAAGGGGGTATTGGCCCCAAGGGTATGTGGGTAGGCATCCCGGCTGGGTATTGGGTTATGGTGATTAGGCCTCACGGGGTAGGGGGGTAGTGGGTTAGGGTATGTAGGCCTCCCGAGTGGTGGGTGAGGGTGGGTTAACCCCTTATTGACTGTAGCGGTTAATAACCGCTATGGTGATTAAGGGGTTAGGGGACATTACATTGGCTGTTTTTATTCTTGTTTATGTTTTGCAGCATCACAGGGGGCATGGACAGTGATGAAGATGAGGATGGCCTTCATCGTGGCAGCCGGACAAGGGTGAGTGCAATATGTTTTTAATGTATTTATTGTTCTTTATGTATTTAAAATGGGCACATTCACTATTATCCATATGTGGATAATAGTAATTTTGCACATTACTATACTGTACTGTATGTGTTAGGGGGGGGTGTATTTATTGTAAAGTATTTGTGTTGCTAGTTTTTTGGGGGGGGCACAGAATTGGTACTGCGGGCCTGCGGGGAACACCCAAGGGCCAACGCCGGCCTCTAGTATCATTGCTGTTCATCAAAAAAATGTAATATATGTATTGGGGATACTGCACCAACACACTTTATTCGAGAAAATACCCAGTATGTACCTGGCAGATACCTGGAATGCGCCGCTCCTCACCTCTGACAAGCCCCGTTGCGTTTGCCTTCCCAGCCTGGGTTCATGCCTGGCTGACGGGCGGCTGATCTGTTAAATGATAATGATTAGGATTTAATAGGCTGCAATGCTTCGCGTGTCTACCAGATGGCATAAATTCATGAATTGTAATGCAGTACATATATATATACTGTGCAGTATTGCAGCCAGCGGGAATAAAATGCTTCAATCCCTGCCTGGAAAATACCTCAATGCACTCGGGCAGAAAACAGTCACAAACCTCAATACACCCGGGTATACCCAAATTCGTGGGACTAGCTGAGCTCGAATAAAGTGTGTCGCCAGTGTATATGGGTTGTTGGGGGCACAGGGGGTGTATGTTGTTTATTGCAATGTTTATTGGGGGCAATTGTCCCCAATAAACATGCTATTATGCTTTAACCCCTTCATTGCCTTAGCGGATAGCCGCTATGGTAATGAAGCAGCAAAATGTATTTTAATAAAATTGTGCAGGAGCAGGGGGTCCCCTGAGCTGAACCGCATTGATTTGTGGCACAGGGACCCCCTGCTTCCCGAGTTACAGCCCCGGTATGGGGCATCGGAGGCCAATGTCGCCGCCATCTTTATAGCGTCCAAGACGCGACGTGGGCTCTATAAATATAGCGGCGACACTGACACCCGATGCCCCCATACCGCACACTATTATTAAAAATACATTAATGCTGCTTCATTACCATAGCAGATAGCCGCAAAGGTAATGAATGATTGTTTATTTATATGTGAGTTTTACTCATAGTGTATATTGCAGATGGTCTCCGGAGCTGAACCGCTTTGGTTTTAGGTCCAGGGACACCCTGCTTCCCGAGATACAGGCCCCTTTATGGGGTGTCGGTATCCCTCTGCTTTGTTTACATTCCGCGGTCACGTGATTGGGACATTTAAATGCAGAGGGATACCGGCACCTCATAAAGGGGCCTGTATCTCGAGAAGCAGGGGGTCCCCGGACCTGAAACCAATGCGGTTCAGCTCCGGAGACCCCCTGCACATGTACACTATGAGTAAAAATTGTTTTTATATATTTTTATTTTGCAGATGTTTGCGCAGAGAGAGTCGCGGATCTCTCTCTGCTGCAAACACATATCGGCAGAAACAGCGTATCGCCAGGTTATCGGGAGACATTCTGTTTCGCCACCGGCTAATCAGCGTTTTGCTTTCACAGTGATTCGCCAGGGATTCGGCCCTTATTGCATACTGCTAGGGTAAATCGCCAAAATCATGCCGATAGGGAACACTTGCCGAGAACACTTTTTCGGCGCTTACTGCATAGAGCCCTAGATTCCCAAACTCACTTTAACTATCCCAATGCTGCTCTGCACTCTGAACCTCAATCCTTACTTAATTTGCCCTTATCTGCGAGCCCCTCCGCACTTTTGCACTTTTGCTGCAATCCCTGTCCTGCTGCAGCTGGACCTTGGCTTTTCCTCCATTTCGCTGCTTCTCTCTTCATCAGCTCTTTCTCCTCTGTCTCCTTCTTTCTTCTGCTCCGTGCCACATCACCATATCACTGTAATTATCCTGCACACCTTGCATGCATTTCGGCAGATGTCTTCCTCCTACAGCCCCAGCCTCTCCAGCGTGTCTCACTGCCTTATCGCTCCTCCCCCCACTCTGTGCAGGCTCCTTCTGGATCTTCCTTGGTGTGTCCAAGGCAGGCCTGCCACCTGCTCCACAAACCGTTCGCTTGCCTCTTCGCCTCCAAGTCAGCACTCTGTGATCCATTCTGCCATTACGCTGCCTCTTTTTGTGTAGGGAGAGATCCAAATAGAAATAGCTGGTGCACAGCCAAAATAGCAAAGCTAGGACGTGGTGACCAAAAAGTTATTTATTGCTTAAAAAACATAAAGTAAGGAGGGAATGGTGCCAAGTGACTCCGAATCGGAAGAGGAGGAAGATGTCGGCCAAGACACCAGCAGAGACAACCAAATTATGAGACGCAGAGACATGAGAGAGTTCTGCCTAGACATCAAAAGGTGCTTTCAGTCTGAAGTGGCAGCCCTGAGAGCTGATATCTGCGGTATAGGACAGCGCACAGACTCTCTTGAAAAGAAAATGGACGCCACAGTCAAAGCACTCCACAAAACAGACAGACAAGTGGCACAAGTGAGGGAAACAGTCAGGAATATATTGGATCGGCAGGAGGATGCGGACAATAGGGATCGGAGGAACAATGTGAGGATCCGGGGGGTCCCAGAGACTGAAACGGATCCGGAGGACTTTATGTGCAGATGGCTCCAAAACATAATGCCAGACCGATCGGAAGCAGACCGGCACCTGGACCGCTGCCACAGGGCATTGAGGTCGAGACCACAGCAAAGTGCCCCCCCAAGAGACATAATAGCCCGCTTTCACTTTTTTAGAGTGAAGGAGGCATTCTGCCAAATGACCAGATCTCAGGGAGACTTTGAGGGGTATAAACTGCAGGTCTATCAAGACGTCTCACCCACTACCCTGCTGAAAAGACAACAAATTGCCCCCATAACTAAAGTGCTGAGAGAGGCTGGGACCCGCTACCGTTGGCTGTACCCGTTTGGGTTAATGGTGCTACAAAATGGCGCTGCCACCATGCTGCGGAGACTAGAAGATGGCAGCAGCTTCCTCACCAAACTAGGGCTCCAGGACAAAATACCCGCAGAAATAGCCACAGGGGGAGCTGCACCAGACACTTCATGGAAGGAGGTGAGAAAAGCCGACAAGCGACGTCAACCCCACAGCCCGAAATGAAATCGGGACCTGAGCTGCAAATAAAGACAAACATCCTACCTGTTCCCGTTCCAGTTACTGTTCCATAGTTAAAGAAGCAGTTCAAGACCCGTTCAGGTCAGTTCCATGGCTCCCCGCAGCTTCGGCAGCACCTCTCCACGAATGGCGGCCATCTTGGAGCAGCTCCCGATCCACAATGAGAGAGGGGAGGGGCCGGAGGAAGAAGACTGAGGAGGCAAATCTCGCGAGAGGACGGCCTGCCACTACCAAGATGGCGACGGACGTCGTCACCAGGGGAGGAGCTGCAAAGCATCACAAGAGGTTCCCGACTGCACAGGAGCCACAGACGGAGGGTTTGGAGGCTGAGCAGCAGACCTGTCGAGCTGGATTGAGTCCCGTGGCAAGGAAGAAGCAGCAGAAGGGAGGGGGGGCTTAAAATGTTTCCAGCTCACTCTCTGATGAGTTACTCAAGGTTTAACACACCACAGTACATTAATAAATAAAGTGACAGGAGGAGAAGGTGTAGCACAATAGGTATAGTATACTAAAAAAAAAAAAAAAAAAAATGATGAATAATAGTTTAATTTTTATTATTACCTTATTACTGTTTACTGTTAATGGAGAGTAATAAGTGATGTTTTAAAAAAAAAAAAAAAAAAAAAACTATAGTCAGGATAAATCCTATAATAGTATATCTAGTATTACTAAATTTAAACTGACTAAATAAAAACACGAAACACGATATACCACTAAAAAAGAATTACGTTGCATATATCCCACCTATACCCAGCCCCCCACCCCCCAAAAAATAAATAAATTAAAAAAAACCTGGGTCAGCTATTAAAGTTAAAATTGTTAATTACAGTTAATAAGTATATCAAATGTTGTTTAAGGGCATAGTTCAGATACATACTCAGAGGAGAATAGGTACTGAACTGGGTTACAAGTCCAGAATCAAATAATGGTTTAACCAATATAGGTGTTCACACGCTCTTTAAGAGCCAGATAGGATGAGAGCACGTACGCAGTGAGGCCACGATACAATTAACAGATTGGGAGGGTCAGAACCAACAGAGAAGTTGCTGCTTACAGAGAAATATTCCAGACGCAGCCGCCGGTACAAGGTGCGGTCTGGTCGTTGTCATGTGTCTACACACTCAGACCGGGGCTTATACCCCGGGTCTGGAGAAAGTCCTTGGAAGGCTGGGGAGTGGAGGCACTAGGTCAGAGGGAGGAGGTCTGGAGAGTGCTCCATTGGATTCCCATGCCCGTAAGGCAAGGGAAGGGCACTGGCCAGGGGCCAGTGATTTCTTCCCCACCCTGTTAACTTTTCCTTATGTTTCAGATGTTCCTTATGTGTCTCCCTCCCCCCAGATTACCTTCTACCTAGGTGGTATGACGCCACAGCTCGACGTACTGCAGGACATCGCAGGGAGGTGGAGGCCCCCTGGTGCGGTTCCGGCATTTTTCATGGATGGGCGATGGACACTAGGTGAGACTGGACACGAACCATGACGTTGACTATCATATCCCACAATGCTAAAGGCTTAAACTGCCCCAACAAAAGAAGGGTGGCCCTCACGGACTATAAGAAAAAGGGAGCTGACATAGTTCTAATTCAAGAGACACATTTTAGCACCACCAGTTTCCCGAAATACTTTGACAAACAATTTAGACAAGTGTTTCTATCCTCTGCTAGAGAAAAGAAAAGGGGAGTTGCGATACTCATACATAATAGGTTAGGGCTAGTGGTAGACACAATCAAGAAGGATAGGGACGGAAGGTTCCTCCTACTAGTGAGGACTATAAGCCAACAGCCCATTACGATAGTAGTAATATACGCTCCAAATGGCCACGACTCGCCATTCTACACTGCAACATTCACTACTATCAAAAAACACGCCGTAGGTGCCCTGATAATAGGGGGAGACTTTAACACAGTACTAAACGCAGCCTTGGATAGGTCCGGGCCCCCCAGGCTTAAACCAGCAGCTCGGCCAACGGCACTTGAAAATGGGCTGAGAGACTTAGGGCTGGTGGATGTCTGGCGGGAACTCCACCCTCTGGACAGAAACTACACCTTCTATTCACATCCACACAATTCTTACAGCAGAATCAATTACTTCTTTGTCACTAGTAGACTGGTTTCACAGATCTCCCATGTTGGGATCCATGATATTTCGTGGCCAGATCATGCACCCATAGAGCTAAGGTGCGCACAAATTGGGCTGGACAGACCAGGAGCAAACTGGAAACTTAATGAGTCCTTACTCAAAATCCCGGAAGTACAGGAAAAAATTGGGGAAGAAATCATACAATTTTTTAGAGAAAACATGGGAAGTGTGAGTTCCCACATCACCCTCTGGGAGGCACATAAAGCAACACTAAGAGGGACTCTCATTAGTGTGGCAGCCAAACGAAAGAGAGAAAGGAATACAAAAATTATTGAAGGGCGGACCGAACTGAAGGTCCTTTAGGATCGGCATAAGAGGAAACCTGACCCAGCCATCCTACAACAGATTAAAGATACTCTGAAGTTGCTTCTTACCTCCCAGGCCGAGAAATCACTGAATAGATGGTTCTTGCACTCCGTAGCACCAAGGATGATGATAGCAATGCCTACTCACCAGATGGAATAGGTTTGCAGGCAGTGGATAATTTAGAGAGTATCCCCTCTCATCTGTGTGCTGCTTTCTGCTCTCTAAATTATCCACTGCCTGCAAACCTATTCCATCTGGTGAGCTGGCATTGCTATCATCATCCTTGGTGCTACGGAGTGCAAGAACCATCTATTCGGTTTTTTATTGTTCAATAATTTATGTCCATGTAAATTGTGCATTATATTAATTATTAATTGTTATTAAATGATTTTACTGTCCTAAAATACCAATCCAGTTTTCAGCTGTTATATGTTGTCTTAAATGTTGTTTGTTTAACTTTTTAACAGTATTACGCTATGCGCTGTACTTTTTCTTTGTTTTTAAGCTCATCGTGAGGATCTACGTTTCTTCACAGCCAACAGGCTTGGCTTTCGTATATCCTTTAATAGTAGTAGAATATATAGGCGCCCACGGAACTATTCCCTGTCTATACTGTTATCCTGACCAGGGGGTCAGGCTTTGTGTCCCAGGCAGCCCCTTACAGTATATATGGTTTAACAATTTGTATAAGGTATTAGTTACTACACTACATTTATTGCGGTTAGCGCTACCTGTTTTGTTGTTTATGATGCGATGGTACCACACCCCCACAAAATTGGCTAAATTCCTGCCCAATTACTCCCCATTGTGCCCGAGACAATGTGGACAACAAGCAGACTTGTTACACATGCTGTGGTCTTGCCCCAAGCTAACTAATGTCTGGGATTCAATCCAAGATTGGCTGAGCAGAATCCTAGGCATAAATATCCCGCTAGACCCGTGGCAGTTTCTTCTAAACAGACCGCACCCGGGACTATCCAGAAAAACAAACAAATTAATATCACACTTTGCGATGGCGGTAAGAGGAGAGATCGCAGCACGTTGGAAACAAAATGTGATTCCATCAATTACTGCAATTCGGAATGGAATTTGGACAGTCTGCCAGATGGAGCAATTGACGAGTATGGTCAGCGATACTGGTACAAACTATCTCAAAGTCTGGACGCCGTGGTTGGCTCAGACAGATATACCAGGGGTAGAAAGGTCCACGATATGGCAATGATTAGGATAGATGCGTTCTCCGCTGGGCTGTTATATAAACACGGACGTACAGATAAATCAGAATTCCTCGGATCGAACCAGACAGGGAGGTGTCGGGGCCGTCGCCGGGGTGAAATCTGCCCACCCCAAGGAACGATAAACCGGAAGATGCAGAGCTGTCGGTGAAACCACGGTAGAAGGACCCCTCCCCCTTACCCCCCCCACACTCTCCTGACACCCCTACCCCCCCTCTTTCCGTCAGGTGCCTGTGTAAAGTCTGTCTGTGTGTCTTCCCAGTTTGTCCTGTCTTCACCTGCGGAGAAAAAAGATGCATGGGCGATTGATAATGTTATGATTATGCGGTTGATAAAAAACTTTGAAATGTCTGTCAAACATGTAATCTGTCAATAAAATTTGAGTTGAAAAAAAAAAAACCATAAAGTAGTAGTGCTGGTAATCCTCTAACATGTTTCCCACTGGAAGTGCTATATCAAAGAGCCTGGGAGCACACTTGGCGAGAGTCATCACAGCGGACCGTGAGGAGTTTAAAAGTGAGTTCTTCAACATTATTGTGCTTTATTTCTAAGCCAGTTGTATTGCCTGCTTACCCCTCCATACAGTATCTAGTGTGGATTGACAGCGTAGGTAGTTCTGCTCTTGCGGGTCACCCACAACTGTCTCCCTCCTTTGTGAGTGGGGTTTGGCTTGCACATATACTCACATACCGTCGCGATCACACACAGTGTGGATACAACGCTGTGCTATATATTTATGGACTCATGATCTGCGCTGCTGCTGCATATATGTATAAACATTGAACTGGACTAATGTATCATCACTGTATTATTTGTTTGTGTGGTCTTTTGAGCACCGGATTCTGGATTTGCACTAATCAAGCCTGCCACCGACATTTCACTCCTACACATGGGCCTGCCCGTATTAGGCCTCAGGCATGGTCAGCGCTTACGCGCTGAACCGTGCTGAGGCGCGCTTGTACTTACCTGTGAGCCCCTACAGCCGCAATGAGAGCGGCTTTAGTAGGGGCTCGCCTACGCTTCCGCAAGAAGCGGAAGCGTAGGTCTTAGCAGAATTTTAAATTTCCACGCTCGCCAGAGCGCAGGGCCGGTCACGTGAGTGGTTCGCCAAATGAGGGCAAACCAGCTCCCTGACGTCACTGGCCCACCCGCCAACACGCCCCCGACACGCCCCCGGACGGCGCGCCTCCGCACGCCAGCAGAAACCCTGGCCGAGGCCTTAGGCCTGCTGCCCGCTTCTAGCCTCTTCTGCAAGCTGATGGCCTCCTAGCTGTTCTCCCATGTGCTCCGGTCTGTTGTGGACCAGCAGCTCCCACATCCAAGGCTGCCAATGGGGGGGACAGAAGGGACAGTTATCCTGGGCCCGGGAGTCTGCGGGGGGCCCAACTGGCCGGCGCTAGAAGTTGGGCCTGACCACTGGCCAGACCCTGCTGCCAGTCCGCTCATGGCTGGGCCCCAGCTGTCCTTCAACTGCAAGCCTCTTCATTCTGTGTCCCACGCCGAGCGCCCAACACCAGCGTGAGATGGGCCTCTGTGACGTCAGCATGCTGGAAGTAAGGCCTCGGTCCCGCTGCGCTCGTTGGCGCGGGCGGCCACACGCAAGTTCCCCACCAGCAGGGGAATCCTCCCGAGCCGGTCCCGGTCCCCCCTGGCGGCACAGCGCACTACACGCTGTGGCGCGTCAGCCGCTAGGGGACACGAGAAAATGGTGATGTCTAGCATTGATGCGTCACGTGGTGTGGCTGTGAGCCAATGGGGAGGGGAGGCTTCGGGAGGAGGAGAGGCTTCGGGGAGCGGGGAGGAGTGTGGAGTGAAAGCGTGAGTGCCTGTCTGTGTGTGTGTCTGAGTGCGTGCGTGCCTGTCTGTGTGTGTGTATGTGTGTGTACTGCTGCGGCCGAGTTTATTTGAGCATTTGCCCGGTCTCGGCCGCAGCAGTAACAAGGCGCGCGCCGGGATGTGCCTGGCGCGTGCCGAAGCCGCGGAGGAGCGCCCTCTGATCGGGGCTTTCTCCCTCCGCTCGCCGGGTCCGCCGGGTCCCCCGGAACCCCCTGCCGCCGTCCCCCACATCGCGGGACACCAGGGCTCCCTCGGGGATCCCTGGACGCGCGTGCAGGGGGTGCAGGCACCCGATGACGCGTGACCGCGCGTCGATGACGCGCGGCACGCCGAGGGAGTGCGGCTAGCATGCCAGGGCATCCCCAGGCTTGCGGAGCTAGCCGCACTCAAATAAAATGTGCCACCTCTGTATGTGTGTGCCTGAGTGCGTGAGTGCCTGCCTCTGTCTATGTGTGTGTGTGTATGAGTGCGTGAGTGGCTGCCTGTGTGCACGTGTGTGTGTGTGTATGAGTGCGTGAGTGCCTGCCTGTGTGTGTGTGTGTGTGTATGAGTGCCTGCGTGTGTGTGTGTTTTACTTACCAGCTCCAGACCGAGCCCGTGGAGGGAGGGGGGGGGGGGAGAGTAGCGGGTCCCTCCGCTCAAGCCACGCCCCCCCTCCCTGTCAATCCTCCCACTCCCGCCCACCTCCCGCTCCGGCTCCCACTCCCTACAGACCGCATATCGCAATCTGTGTAGGGTCAGCGCACCGCCTGTCTGCAGTGCGGGCGCGCTGACTCTGGGAGCGGGGCCTTAGCCTAAGCTTTGTTCAGCTTCTGGCATGTGGCAGCAGAGGGAAGCACATGGGACAGAGTGGAAGAGGCCTGCAGGTGAAGGTGAGCCGGGGCCCAGCCTCGAGAGGACCAGTGGTCTGGCCCAATGTGCAGCGCTGGCCAGACCCCCCGCAGACATCAGGTCCGGTAAGACCATCCACAAGTTAAGTCTGTGTATTTAGTATGGGGGGGAGCATTGTGCATTGGGTTTTTTCTATATGCATTGTTTTTTTTTTTTATATGTATTGTTTTTTTTTAATATGCATGTTTTTTAATATTCTTTTTTTCTATGCATTTTTTTAATGCGTTGGTTTTTTTTTAATACAGTATGTATTGGTTTTCTTTTATAGTATTAGGCTTTTTTCTATGCATTTTTTAATATGTATTGAGGTCTTTTTAATATGTATTGGGGTCTTTTTTAATATGTATTGTTTTTTTAAATATGTATTGGGGTTTTATATGTATTGGGGTTTTTATATGTATTTGGGGGGTTATATGTATTTAGGTGGGTTATATGTATAGTTTTTTTTAATATGTATGGGGGGCATTTATATATATATATATATATATATATATATATATATATATATATATATATATATATTTTCTATGTATTTTTTTTATATATGTATTGGGGGGGGGGTATATGCAGGGCTCGACAAATTCTTAAAAAAAAAACCACTCACCCAAAAACAAAAAGCCACTTGCCTCCCTACCCAAAAAAAACTCTCTCACCCCCTCCCCCAACGAGTCTTACCTGCGGCGTGATGTGGCATCTGCCGCCATTTTCCTGCTTCTCATCTGAAACTTGCGAGTGTCCCTGCAGCTCCTGTGAAAATGGCTGTGCGGCGTGAAATGACACTGCATTGCCATGACAACGGGACTCTACGTAACGTCAAGACTTCACGTGGTGTCATTGGATGCTGCACAGCCATTTTCACAGGAGCTGCAGGGGAGACAGCCACAAGTTGCAGCAGAAAGCAGGAGAATGTCGGCAGATGCCACCGCACCCGCCACAGGTAGCACTCGACAGCTGGCAAAATGCACTCGTCCCAGGCGAGTGAATTTTTCGAGTCCTGGTTATCTGTATTGGGGGGGTTTCAAATGTATTGAGGAGGTGGGGGTGGTTGTATGTATTTGTGGGTATGTATATATATGGGGAGGTGCGGGTGTATATAATTGGAGGGGTGGGGATTTTTTGTATAGGTATGCATTTTGGGATGTGAAAGTTTTTTGTATTGGGGTGGGGGTTTTCGGCATATATTTTGGGGGGGAATGAGTGTAAGGAGAATGATTGAGTGAGAGTGGGGTAATTGATGCAGGAGGGAGAGTGAGAGGAGAGAAGGGGTGAGTAAGGAAAAGAGGGTGCAAGAATGAGATGCAGGAGAGAGAAATACATGTGAGGTGGGAGGCAGGGATTGAGTGAGAGTGGGGTAATTGAGGGAGGGTGGGAGAGTGAGAGGTGAGACAGAGGGGATAGAAATACATGGGAAGTGGTAGGGAAATAGAAGGGGCTCGCGAGGTGTGAAATGGGGCTCATAACACTGCCAATGGTGGGAGGGGGCCCGGTCAGAATTGTTGTCCTGGGCCCCGGGAAATCTGTCTGCGGCCCTGCCCACATCAGGCATGTTTTCTCTGCTCCGATTTTCAGATAGGCGTCTTCTCCTTGCAGGGTCGACCTCTGAACTGGGGCTCATTCTTGATTTTGGTCTGAACCTCCTAGGCTGCGACTTCCACACTTTCTTGAGGCATAATTTCCATTTCTTCTCTACTTTTCCCAGAGTCTTTTGTACCTGCTGCCAATACAACACGGAGCAATACGCCGCGTTTATCTGCCCACTCCCTCAATTTTTTGGAACAGTAAGTCTAGCTCATCATTCCCCATACCCCTATGGCCTGTCTGCTCTGCAGCCACTGCTGTTACTCTAGACAATTCCTTCCTTCCTTCCACTCATTGTTGATCCTGGATCTATCTATCTATCTATCTATCTATATAATTATTTTTGCAATATGTACCTATCTCTATAAACTCTGCTATGCTGCTTTTAATAAATGAGAAGGGAGATAAACTTGTCTTACAAAAGTATACACAAAATGGATGCTCTAACAATCTCTTCACTAGCCTAACTCCTCGCTATTTCTCATCAATTTACCACATTAGTTGTTACCTATGTCATGATACCCATACTGTGTACCTCTTGTGAATGGGTATCTACAGGATGTGATACTTATTCATAATTAGATATATTTTAATGAGGGTATATATAATTTTCCACCTCAAACCATAACTGCTATTTTACCATGACATACAGTATATCTGGAAAATATACATTATACAGTATAGGCAGCTATATCTGTGATATCTTTATCTCTAGAAAATCTACAAATAAAAGTGTACTTTAAGTGATAAACAATTACCAGCAGGCCTGACATGAATATCATATTAAGGGGAACAATATTTTACAGCTTTCACCCCTTTACCTCTGACAGACTTATTCATTGCAAAATTGCACATTTTACAAACCATTGATTTTATTAACAGCAAGCTTCAAAGCATCAGCCCCTTAAACAATTTGAAACAAACATATGAAATAAAAATACACACCCTTCATGTCTATTTGTGCAGATTAAAATGTATAAAACCCAATATAAAGTAAACAGAACCTCTACCACTGACATACCCAGGGCAACTGATAGGATTTTATAGGCTGACTATCTTGACTAGGCCAGTCTCTTAAAGTAGTGTAGCGCTGCTTCCCCTCCCCATCCGGGAGATCTGCCCTTGCTACCGGTGTGGTACATAGTACCTATTGTTGGTTTGCAGGAGAGCTGAGGGTCCGTGATGATGTGGGAACAACAGGACAGGCTTTTGCAGTAGGATGCTTAGTTCTTTCTCTGCAGTGCTAGCGCCTCCATCTGCTGCAGGCTCCAGGAGTGCTGGAGGCAGTCCCCATGACAGAACCAGTGCATACTCCCCCTCTTATTCACTGCAAACTCAGGCCAGGAGTATATTGAACTGACTCTTTATTTGGCATCCACTGCATAGATTAGGTCATACAGCAAATACTCTTCTGATCCCTGGCCTCTGGATGGTCTCTGCATCAGATATGGCTTTGGTCCTTCTCACAGTCCCCTAGTGAGACTGATCACACAGTCCCACCCGCAGGGTGAGACAGAGCTTACATATCCAAGTATTCAGAGTCAGAGCTGCACACCCATTAAAGACACTGGGGAGATCTAGACTAACTACAATTT